>NW_021824318.1:0-19032 GCF_006345805.1 Octopus sinensis | reverse complement strand
CCACCACCACCACTGCAACCACTACCTCTACTACAACCGCTACCATCACAACAATCACCACCACTACAAGAACCGCCACCTCAACCACCACCATCACCACCACTACAACACCACTACCACTGCTGCAACCACAACCGTCACCATCACATCACCACCGCGGCCGCCCACGCTACCATCAAAACCATCACCACTACTACCACTATCACCACTACAACATCACCACCATCACCACCACCACCACCACCACCACCATCACCACCACCACCACCACCACCACCATCACCACCACCACCACCACCAGCAACACCACTATTATTACTACAACATCATCACCACCACCACTGCTGCAACCACAACCATCACCATCACATCACCACCACCACCGCCGCCGCCGCCACCACCGCTAATGTCACCACCACCACCACCACCGCCACCGCTACCGTCACCACCACCATCACCATCACCACTACTACCACTATCACCACTACAACATCACCATCACCACCACTACCATGCCACTAACCTGGTCACCAAATAAAGTGGGTTTAATCTTAAGTGCTTGATATGTGTGCAACCCTGACCAGAATAAAGCAATTATAGGTTATTTCATATGAAGGGTCTTTCTCTATTGCCCTACCCTTCCCACCCTCGAAACCCTAACCCTACCTATCACCCGAATCTCCAACCTCTCCTCCCGGTTTCACCACCACAATTTTCCATTCACACACTCACACACACTGAAATAAAGACCTACCTACCCCTCTCCCCCCCGCAACCCTACTCGGCCTCCAGACCCCTCTCCACTCCACCCGCCAATCTTCAACAAGCCCCCCTCCCTTCCACCCCCACCCCCCCACCCCGAACAAACCCCTCCTCCACACTAACCCCCCAACCTTTCATCCACTTCATTGCAAGCTCCTCTCCTCCAGACCACTTCACAACCTCAATGCTACACCGCTCCGCCTCACAGTGTACCTCCAACAGCCGATATTAGGATACTGGGGATGTTGGGGTGGTACTGAGGGTGCTTCTACGTGGTCGCTCGGCCTGCTAAAAATAACAACCAACTTCCCTACAAATCAGATCCTGCCGTATTGAAGGATGCAAGTTTTCTTTTTTTTCACCTTTTATTTGTTTTTTTCACCTTTTATTTGTTTTTTTCACCTTTTATTTGTTTTTTTCACCTTTTATTTGTTTTAGTCACAGGGCTTCATCCATGATGGTGCACCACCTTGAAGGGTTTAGTCGAACAAATCGGCCCCAGAACATTTTTAATAGTCTGATACATCTGATTCTATTGGCCTCTATCGCTAGACCGCTAAGTTCTGAGGATGTAAAAAAAAAAACCAACACCGGTTCTTAAGCGTTGGGAGACAGACACACATACATACATACATACATACATACATACACATATATTCTTTTATTTGTTTCAGTCATTTTGACTGCGGCTATGCTGGAGCACCGCCTCTTAGTCGAGCAAATCGACTTATTCCTTGTAAGCCTAGTACTTATTCTATCAGTCTCTTTTGCCGAACCGCTAAGTGACGGGGACATAAACACACCGGCATCGGTTGTCAAGCGATGTTGGGGGGAGGGGGGCAAACGCAAGCACACACAAATATATATAATATATATAATATATATATTACGACGGGCTTCTTTCAGTTTCCGTCTACCAAATCCACTCACGGGGCTTTGGTCGCTCCGAAACTATAGTAGAAGACACTTGCCCAAGGTGCCACGCAGTGGGACTGAACCCAGAATCATGTAGTTAGTAAGCAAGCTACTTACCACACAGCCACTCCTGTGCCTGTATATATATATTATGCTGTTAAGTGTATGTCTGGTCATAGATTGACCAATGGCTTCGCATCCATAAAATGTTTAGCCCTATGGACGACCCATCAGACTCTAAAACTGCATATAAATACATTACTTTTCTATGGCTTAGAGTCTGCTTCTTTTTCGGATGTATAATACAATGAAGATTGAATATATATAATATATATATATATATATATATATATATTATTATGAAAAAACAAGTCAAGATAGAAAATGCTAAAATAATTATAAAGAACATTTCAGTACCGGTTTTAGTCATTTTGAGACCTTTTCAACTGTAGCGATAAATAATTAAATTTAGAAAAATTAAAAGAAAAGTTTCTTTAAAAATAATTTGTTAGTATAGTGTCAAATATAGTGGCATTTTCCTTGTTTCTGCCTTTCTCTGTCTCTCTTGTTTACACTTGTGTGTGTGTGTGTGTATTATATATATATATATATAATATATATATATATATATATATATATATATATATATATTATATATATATATATAATATAATATTATATATATATATTATATATTACTATATTATATAATATATACACACACAACTATATATATATATACACAAGCCACACACACACACAGAGGGTGGTCCAAAAGTACGCTACAATTATCACGTAGGCGCTTGAAATTTCTTTTAAAACATTTTATTTCTATCTTACAACCATATCGTTTATGCACATCGTAAACAGACATGGTTTAATCTCTCAGATGTTCAAAATGTCCTTCTTCAACATTACGACATTCTTCACACCTCTTCAGAACACTCTGACACACAGTGCGGCACAGATTCCGATCTCCATAAATTTCAATGAATGCGTCAGAAATATAATTTTAAAATTCATTTACTGTTTTGGGATTCTTCTCATATACCTTGTTCTTTACAACACTCCCCCCCCCAAAAGAAATCCATTGGTGTCAGGTGAACGTGGTGGCCATTCGATGGTGCCTCGTCTTCCAAACCAATGCTGTGGAAAGGTTTGGTTAAGGTAGTCCCTTACTGTCAACGCATAATGGGGAGGTGCTCTATCTTGCTGAATAATGGTTTCATTTTTTTTTATAATTAAGATCTAAACTGTTAATATATGAATGCGAAAGAGGACAGTTGAATAACTGTACATCTACTTTAGGCCACCCTGTATATATATATAATATATATATATATATATATATATATATATTTATATAATATATACATATATATAAGTAACAAAGGTGCATAGGTGTTAATTCCTTACGGCCGTTTCAAGCAGCTTCTTTAATTGATTCATGAAAACATTACATCAATTTGAAAGAAACCGTTCTCGTCATATGACTGCATAAACTTCAAACATAAGGATAAAAGCATTTTTAAACATATTTACTCAAAATATTTACTAGAATATTTACATTGTTTCTTTTGTCATATCTGTGGCAGAGTGAATTTAGAAAATAATGCATGCCACGTCAAGCCAACTTATATTTTAGAGAGTATGAATTATACCGACCTAGCAAGGTGCCTAATTCAACTGATATTAATATATTATAATATTATATATATATTATATATATATATATATATACCACATATATATACACGAGTTTCTTTCCTTACGATCAGCTACGGAAATAAGACGCATTCTTGTCTGTCTCCTGTCAAAGCTTGTTCCTCCAGCACTCACCACCTCACCTCATTATGGCTTAGCAGCCCTTACTGTTTGTTTTCACTGCCCTGTTTTTGTTACCTACTTTGACCCTATGCAAATCCCAAATTTTATTTAATTTGCTTTGCGGGAGCAACTTTTTTGACGAAGGCGCATCCTGTTGTAATTGCTCGATAAAACAGCTGACAACTGATGAAGGGTCGTTCTTTACGTTATTTGTCTTGTTTTCCATTTGTTTCTTTATTTGTTCTCAAAAGAAATTCGTATTCTATGTTTTCATATTGTTTGTATTCTATGACGCCCTGTACTCATATATGCATGTGTATATACATATACATTTGTACATATATGTATGTATATATGCATATATATATATATGATTTATATTGTTATATGATTGAACGCCATGCATCCATTTCCAAATAAGCTTTATTTATACATATATATATATATATATATATATATAATATATATATATATACTATATATATATATATATATAACACACACACACACGGCGGATTTATTTCTGTTTCTATCTGCCCAGACCACTCACAAAGCTTTGGTCAGCTCGTGGCTATAGTAGAAGACACTTGCCCACAGTGCCACACAGTGGGACTAAAAACCTGGAACCATGTGTTCAGGAAGCAAGCTTCTTAATACATACCCATATCTGCACCTGTGTACAATATAAACACTTAAAAAGACGAGATGGTCATGTAGGGAAATATTTTTGATCATAGCTCTCTGCCTGATCATGATTGAACTAACAGTAAAGAACAACAATATTCTCAGCCTTGAAAATACCCTCTATTTCAAACCTCAGCCTTCAATCTTTTTTTCCACACTACCGAATCTCCCCACTCCCCAGTTTCCCCTCCACCCCTAGCCAATATTCCCCATCCACGTCCACACTGTCTCCCCAGCCCCCGACTGTTTCCTCATCGCTACATAATTATTGTTCGCCATTAGAAAGCTATTAATGTTTCGTAAAATAGGATCAGAAAATAAGGAGAATGTTAGAGTACTGCAGCTTACGAGGGTAGAGCCATATGACACTCGTTCTGAAACAAAGGTACGATTCCCCTGTTGACGCTATTTCGCTTGCACTGCAGGCAACCTTGATGAGTGATAGGAACAAGAGGAGAAGGAAAGAAACAGAGAGAGAGAAGAGACAGACAGATGGAGAGAGAAAGTGGGAGTTAAAAATGGTTACTGTACACGATTTGCAGTTATTTATTTACCACAAATGAATGAAAGAGGCAAAGTTGGAAAATATTGACCTGAGTTTTCTGAGCAGAGTGAAAAACAGGATTGTCACCGATTGAATGCGCAGAGAGCCGGAACATATACCGCAAAGCAATCTATTTCATAATACAGTTCAATATTTAAGAGATGAGGAATTATTTACATTATTTACATTCGACGGATATTTGTCCTCGTCTTGTTTGTTGTTAACACAACGTTTCGGCTGATATACTCTCCAGCCTTCATCAGGTGTCTTGGGGAAATTTCGAAAACTGGGTTCTCATTCTTAAGGTATTTTTCGATATTACTATCATTATATTCAGGTCACTGCCTGGAATCGAACTCGGAATCTTGGGATTAGTTGCCCGCGCCCTTAACCACTACGCTATATGTCACATGCATATGGCGTAGTGCTTAAGAGCGCGGGCAATTAACGCCAAGATTCCGAGTTCGATTCCAGGCAGTGACCTGAATAATAAATAATAATAATAATAATAATAATAATAATAATAATAATAATAATAATAATAATAATAATTACGGAGATGTACCTGCATAGCAAGTGATTTGATCTGAGATCGTGTGCTGAAATGAAAACAATTGCAGCGTGGAAGGTGTTTGTAAGCCATTTAAGAAACACACAAAAGCCGTTCGATTCACTTCAACATTTAAGTTTAATTTGTCAAAAATATTTTTGTCGCTTCAAGACCGCGACCTGTTCACTGACAAAAATCCGTGCTGCATAATAATAATAATATCGAAAAATACCTTAGGAATGAGAGATAAATAATATTTAATAAACATTGGATTTCCGTGTACGCTACAAGTTTCATGCTCGGATAGTAGCTCACATGTAAATCATGTGTTTATTAAATTGCATACATACACACATACATACACGACAGGCTTCCTTCACTTTCCATCTATCAATTTCACTCACAAAGCATTGATTGGCCCGGGGCTATGGTTGAAAACACTTATTCACACTACAAAGCAGTGGGCTGCAACTTCTCGTGACCCATACCTTCTATGTCGTATTTTTATGAAAATTATCAAAGAAGAAGATCACTGATATAAAATTATATTGGCCATCATTCGGGTTTTTATTCGCTTATGGATGGAAGCACTCCGTCGGTTACGACGACGAGGGTTCCGGTTGATCCGAATCAACGGAACAGCCTGCTCGTGAAATTAACGTGCAAGTGGCTGAGCACTCCACAGACACGTGCACCCTTAACGTAGTTCTCGGTGATATTCAGCGTGACACAGAAAGTGACAAGGCCGGCCCCTTTGAAATACAGGTACAACAGAAACGGGAAGTAAGAGTGAGAGAAAGCTGTGGTGAAAGAGTACAGCAGGGATCACTACCATCCCCTGCCGGAGCCTCGTGGAGCTTTAGGTGTTTTCGCTCAATAAACACTCACAACGCCCGGTCAGGGAATCGAAACCGCGATCCTATGACCGCGAGTCCGCTGGCCTAACCACTGGGCCATTGCGCCTCCACTTATTCGCTTATAATAAGAATGTCCTATGCATATTTCAAATCCAATACCTTTTTAATGTGTTCGTCATGCTGGTTTAAATTTGTTACTTCAAAGGCAAACTACGCCCACTAAACATTTAGCTTCAACCCCATTTCATAGCACCCACTTGTGAGCTCACGTTTTCAAAAGGGCGCTACCACCTAGGTTATGGACAATTCCCCTCTAGTGTCACAGACATCAGCAGCTTGGCATTCTATAGACATGACACTTTCTGTTCTGAATTCCACCATGTTTCACGAGAAGATTTTACAGACGGACTTGACAGTTGTTTCTTAAATACGTTCTATCTTTTAGACGATGATGCAGAAGTGTAATTACACTACGGAGTTCCAAAGAATGTTATTGTACGTGGTTATCTCTCTCAAAACTAGGTTATAGTTTTGACCTGTAATCATGTAAACAGAAGCGAAGACGTCTAAAAAATTGACAGAGGCAGTGGAGATGCTGGGGGACAGAATAGAAGGAGTTCTTCATAAGAGCAAAGGAAAAGGTGAACTTTTCGCAGGTTAGGGAAGTGACGTTAATAATAACGTAAAAAGCTACAGTAATACCCCCCCTTTGTGGTTAGCCATATTGAGATGGCTATTATACTTTACATCTCTAAAAATGTTTATATAGTTATTTCCCTTACAAACCCGAGCAACGCCGGGCGATACTGCTAGTAATTACTAAAAGATAAAAAAATATCGACTAAATTATGGATGTGAGATAACGGTTAACTCAAATTAGCTGCCCTCAGCTTCCACAACGGCCTCAAGATGGCTCTGGAACCTGGCGCATGCTTTCCTCACTGTCTCCTTGAGAAGATCTTTGAAGACCTCCTCGATTTTAGCCACCCGATCGGCCTTGATGTCATAGGCAGAGCGGCTGGTGAAATTTTCAACCGCGCCCTACACATAATAATCTATGGGATTACAATCGGAGGGATTAGGAGGCTAGAAATTGGGGCTGGAAATTCTCTGATAACTCCTTCTGACTCTTTCCGGAGGTATAACATAGAACTGAATCCTGCTGACACACATGGCCATCCAGCAGCAACCTTCTTCAGCTAGGAATCGACCACAGTTCTCGGCAGCTTCACATAATTCTTTGAACTGAGCCTTGGCTCCTGTCAAAGATGTGGGGATGAATTCTGAAGTACGAACGCAATAAAAGCCAACGTGGCCCTTTCTGCTGGCACCAGTTTCACAGTCACCGTTGTAGCTGTCCATGCCACAGCCCTTACATATTCCACAGGGTACTGAACAGAATCATGACGTCAGCATTTTGAGGCCAGCTCAAATTATCATGGTACAGGTAACTCTTTTTCAAGTTTCAGATGGCTTCTAGTCCACCATTTCAGTTAACTTTTCCTCAATTACAACTTTAATTTTTATGCTCTCCAACGCCGTTAAGTATTCACCAATACATCAAGCTGATCCTGAAAAAATAAACGAGGCAAAAATAATCGTCAAATTTAGTCCGAACACCTTGATGTCGTCGATGTAACGATCTTATTGGTCAAAGATGAGTCCAGAGTTAAGGTAGAAAATTTGAGGTTCAAGACGACCAATAAACGCAATATCCGGCTTCAAATAGGGGTATATATATATAGGAAAATGCACTCAAATTTCAAAAGCTCGTAAATGTTTAAAATACATATATATATATATATATATTATATAATATATATATATATATATATATATATTATATATATATATATACATGTGTGGATGTATGTATGGTATGTATGGATGTATGTATGTATGTATGTATGTATGTATACTCTATCCCACCACCTTTCCTCCTATTCTTTTTACATTCCTTCTTTTCTTTCCTTTTTCTCGTGAGGGACTGCTGTCCGAAACGTCAAAGACTCTATTCATTTCTTTTCAGCATTGTACTAATAAAAAGATTTTGTTAAAACTTGTACGTTTCGTTTTGTCTTCTTTTCGCTTATTACCTACTCTGTGTGTGCGCGTGTGTGTGCGTGCGTGCGTGTGTGTGTCTGAGTTTGTGTTATGGAAACAGGGCATTGTTCCTGAGATAAACGGAAATAACATACGTGGCCACAAAGCCGTAAAGCAAACCGATGTTTCCTTCAAATGAAACATATCTTCGTTTAACATTAACTGATAGCGAAGGAAGACAACGACAAATTCCACTCAGGTTTAGTTCACTTTGGTGAGAGAGAGAGAGAGAGACAGACAGAGAGAGAGACAGACAGACAGAGACTATTTAGGGAGAAAGTGATGTCTATATAGAGATTATATTAGGGCGGCGAGCTGGCAGAAACGTTAGCACGCCGGGCGAAATGCTTAGCGATATTTCGTCTGCCGTTACGTTCTGAGTTCAAATTCCGCCGAGGTCGACTTTGCCTTTCATCCTTTCGGCGTCGATTAAATAAGTACCAATTTCGCACTGGGGTCGATGTAATTGACTTAATCTCTTTGGCTGTGCTTGTTTGTCCCCTCTGTATGTAGTCCCCACCTCCTGTGAGCAATAAAGAAATATATAGAGAGATTCTCCCCTTCTTGGTTCCCTGAGGCTAACGATCGCAAAAGGTGACACCAGAAGATCATTTGAATATTTTAAGGTCTGGTTGTTGTCGGTCTTGTTGCTTAGATCCCAAGTCAGTCCTTATCGAGTAGACCTCTGATCTAAAGTATTCCAGTCCAGTGCTGAAGCTAGGGTGTGTGCCGAATGTGAAAGCCTTTGAGCTTCCCGCTTACCACAGGCCCCGACAAGCTTATATGGCAGACCCAAAAGTGCCACACACAGAAAAGCGTTGCTGGGGACAGACTGACACCCTCTTCCCTTCTTAGCTACACTACTGTTCCATCCGTGGCCATCCAGTCATTTGTGCATCTGAAATACATTGTCACGGTATGTTGTGACTCAACAGTAAAGTAGCTATTGTTTCTAGCAGATCGACCGATCAGGTAAGCGTTTGCTTCCCGGCTCAATGCGGCGTAGTATTAGGTTCAGTAACGTTGGACGCATGCCGGCACTATTATTAATAAGGTATCACAAGAAACCAAAATAATTCTTACTGTTTTCTGGCAGAGCAGCCTAGACTCCACCATCCACCCCCTCATCCCAGTTTACACCACCACCCCCGCCTACACTTCCATATCAATGCCAGACATAAAAGATGGCTACACACCCCCGTCTCACAACCACACACACACACACACACAGGTACACACGACACACTTACATGAATAACTAACATGGAAGCAGGAAAAAATACCGAGTTTTTGTGTGAAAAATAACGTCCTTCTAAACAAAAATGGCAGCTATTATTATCCTACAGGCTCACCCTGCTAGAATACCTCTACAATCACCCGCCCCCCACAGACACACAGACATCTTTCTCTCTCTCTCCTCTCTCTCTCTCTCTCTCTCTCTCTCTCTCCATCTCTCTCTTTCTCTCTCTCTTTCTCTCTCTCTTTCTCTCTTATATATATTTATCTTTTATTTGTTTCAGGCATATGACTGCGGCCATGCTGGGGCATTGCCTCAAACGCTTTCTTTCAGTCAAACGAATCGACTCCAGAGCTTATTTTAAAGCATAGGGCGTTTCCTATCAGTCTCTTTTGTGAAATTGCTAGATCACGGGGATGTAAACAAACCAACACCGCTTCTTAAGTGCTACTGGAAGACAAACAAACATAGCAGCACATACAGATAGATAGATAGATAGATAGATAGATAGATAGATACATACATACATACATACATACATACATACATACATACATACATACATACATACATACAAACCAGAGGTTTATCGCATAAATATATACGCGCATGTCTAGACATGAAACTCTATGCCTGAGAATACATACATAAAACAAAGCAGAAAAATCTGTACATGCACTAACTCCAAATGCTGCACATATAAACATACATACATGCAAAAGTACCCCGTTGATGTTGTTGAAATCCAACGAAGGAGCCTTGAATCTAGGTCAGAAACCGGCTCTTTCTCTATTGGCGAGAAATCTCGAAATAAAACTGAATAACTTTCATAAACGCATACAAACACCTAAGTGCTTGAGTGACATACTCACACAATACATAAATGCAGGCGGGTGCACCTTCTTATATACATGCACGCACGAACTGAAGTGAATATTCATAAGCTCTGAGATCTGTCTTAAAACAAAGGGTCTTGTCACTTTGTTAGCGTGAGTCTTGAGCTCCATGAAGAACTTAAATAAATCTCCAAGAAAAAATACACACACACACACACACACCTAACTGTCAGTCTGGATAAGCTTGGATTATACAGAAAAAGAAACCAACTGATTTGCACATTACTAATGCAATCTGTAAGCGGCACAGTAAAACTATGCAAGACTTTTCTCAGATTTAAAATGTGACATTGTTTTCGTTAACTACATTCCAAAGGTGGAGCTTGTATCTTTCGTAGAAGCCAGTTCCTTCTACAGAGGAAGAATTTTAATGATTAAATACAGAAGAGACATACATGCATACATTCAGAAGACAGACAGACAGAAAGGAGAAAGCTAATTCGAAGACTACAGATCCAATCCATCACTGCAGCTGTAAAAATCTGTAAAACTTTCCAGAAGTTTATCATTTAAATATGAGCAAGTCTAGATATGCAACTATATGCATGAGAATACACACATAAAACAAAACATACAAATCTGCACATATACATACAAACAAAAATACCTTGTTGATTGATGTTGAAATTCCAATGAAGGTTAGAAACCGGCTCTTTCTCTATTGGCAAGAAATATTCTTTTCTACTCTAGGCACAAGACCCAAAATTTTGGGGTAGGGGGCCAGTCAATTAGATCGACCCCAGTACGCAACTGGTACTTAATTTATCGACCCTGAGAGGATGAAAGGAAAAGCCGACATCAGTGGAATTTGAATTCAGAACGTAAAGACAGATGAAATACCTATTTCTTTACTGCCCACAAGGGGATACACACAGAGGGGACAAACAAGGACAGACAAACGGATTAAGTCGATTATATCGACCGCAGTGCGTAACTGGTACATAATTTATCGACCCTGAAAGGATGAAAGGCAAAGTCGACCTCGGCGGAATTTGAAAGAAGCCTGTTGTATATATCTATCTATCTATGTGTGTGTATTTGTCCCCCACCACCACTCGACAATCGGTGTTGGTGTATTTACCTTCCACGTACGCTAGCGGTTCAGCAAAAGAGACTGCTAAAATATATATTTTGCATTAAAAAAAAAAGACAACTAAATCCTGGGGTAAATTTGCTCCATTAAAGAAATCTAGGCAGTGCCCCAGCATGGCCGCAGTCAAATGACTGAAACAAGTAAAAGATAGAAGAAAAGATATATAACTCTAAGAGAGAGGGGGAGAGAGAGGGGGAGAGAGAGGGAGAGACTGACGGTCGGGCAGGCAGGCAGACAGAGGGAGAGAGAAGGAGAGTGAAAGATTGAGCGAGAGAGAAATGAGGCAAGCAGACCGAGAGACAGTGGGAGAGAGAAAGAGTAAAATATTAAGCGAGAGAGAAAGAAAGACATGCAGACAGACCGACAGAGGGAGCGGGAAAGAGAGTGAAAGATTGAGCGAAAGAGAGAGAGAGAGAGAGAGAGAGAGAGAGAGAGAGAAGAAGAGAGAGAGAGAGAAAGACGAGAACGAGACAGACAGATAGGCAAGCAGACCGAGAGACAGAGAGAGAGAGAGAGAGAGAGACAGGCATGCAGACAGACCGAGAGAGGGAGAGAGAGAGAGAGAGAGAGCGAGAGATTGAGCGAGAGAGAAAGACAGACAGGCAAGCAGGCAGACAGAGAGATAGAGGGAGAGAGTAAGAAAGCAAAAGATTGAACGAGAGAGAAAAAGAGAGAAAGACTGACGGACAAACAGACAGACAGACAGACAAGCAGACAGGGGGGGGGAGAGAAAGAAAGAGAGTGAAAGATTGAGCGCGAGAGGGAGAGTGGGAGAGAAAGTGGTTCGTGCGTATTGGGGTGGTACCTACACAGATATTTCAGGTAGCAGGATGAGCCTGCAAGGATAATAGATGCCATTTTTTTTTTAGAAGGACATCATTATTCTTCACACACCAAAAAAAAAAAACTCGGTATATTTTCCTGCTTCCATGTTAGTTATTCGTGTAAGTGTGTCGTGTGTACCTGTGTGTACCTGTGTGTACCTGTGTGTGTGTGTGGTTGTGAGACGGGGGTGTGTAGCCATCTTTTATGTCTGGCATTGATATGGAAGTGTAGGCGGGGGTGGCAGTGTGAACTGGGATGAGGGGGTGGATGGTGGAGTCTAGGCTGCTCTGCCAGAAACAGTAAGAATTATTTTGGTTTCTTGTGATACCTTTATTAATAATAGTGCCGGCATGCGTCCAACGTTACTGAACCTAACACTACGCCGCATTGAGCCGGGAAGCAAACGTTTACCTGATCGGTCGATTTGCTGGAAACAATAGCCTGTTCAGTCACAACCTACCATTTTAAAAAGAGGAAGGATAGATTGTACCATATATTTCAGATGCACAAACGACTGGATGGCCACGGATGGAACAGTAGTGTAGCTAGGAAGGGTGAATGTGTCGGGAAGCAAACGTTTGTATGATCGGTCGATCTGCTAGAAACAATAGCTACATGACTTGAGTCACAACATACCGTGACAATGTATGTCAGATGCACAAATGATTGGATTGCCACGGATGGAACAGTAGTGTAACTAGGAAGAGAAGAGGGTGTCAGTCTGTCCCCAGCAACGCTTTTCTGTGTGTGGCACTTTTGGGTCTGCCATATAAGCTTGTCGAGGCCTGGGGTAGGCGACAAACTCAAAGACTTTCACGTTCGGCACACACTCTAACTTCAGCACTGGAACTGGACTAGAATACTTTAGATCAGAGGTCTACTCGATAAGGACTGACTTGGAACTAAGCAACAAGACCGACAACAACCAGACCTTGCAATATCCAAATGCATTGAGCCGGGAAGCAAACGTTTACCTGATCGGTCGATCTGCTAGAAACAATAGCTACCTTACTGTTGAGTCACAACCTACCGTTTTAAAAAGAGGAAGGATAGATTGTACCATGTATTTCAGATGCACAAATGACTGGATGGCCACGGATGGAACAGTAGTGTAGCAAGGAGGGATGAACGTGTCGGTCAATGCTTTTATGAGTGTGACGCTCTTGGGTCTGCTATATGTGCCTGTGAAGGCCCGGGGGTAGGCGGCAAGCTCAAAGACTTTTACGTGCGGCACGCACACCGCCTACGTGACTGGATTGGAATACTTTAGACCAGTGATTCAACTGGGGTCCATGAGGGGCTTAGGATCCACGTAAGATACTGTTGTTAAAGTTTATCTGCAATAAATTAAATATATCTCAACAATACACAAAATATTTAAACAATTTTTCATACAATTCCTAATAATATGGAGTGTGGAGGTGCAATGTCCCAGTGGTTAGGGCAGCGGAATCGCTGTCGTGGTATCGCGGTTTCGATTCCCAGACCGGGCGCTGTGAGAGTTTATCGAGCGAAAAAACGTAAAGCTCCACGATCTCCGGCAGTGGGTGGTGGCGAACCCTGCTGTACTCTTTAAACGGCGATGCATCAGCATGGCCGCAGCTCTGAGCTTAAACTAGAGAGAAAAAAAATTTCTTTTTTCTTTTTTTTTATTTATTTGTTTCAGTCATTTGACTGTGGCCATGCTGGAGCACCGCCTCTTAGTCGAACAAATCGACTCCAGGACTTATTCTTTGTAATAGGCTTACATCGGTTGTCAAGCGATGGTGAGGGGAACAAACACAGACACACACAAAAATATATGCGTGTGTGTGTGTGTGTGTGTGTGTGTGTATGTGTGTGTGTGTGTGTGTGTGTGTGTGTGTACAAGGTGAGCAAAAGTATACATTCACCGCCATATGTATATATAAATCCAAAAAATGGAACAAGCACGCAACAAACGACAATAAAACATCCGGACAGATAGACGATACGAAGACGGACAGGACAAAACAAGGACGGGCCATTCGTGGTCTTCTCTCATCAGTCAAGTTTCCAGATTATCCTTACAGTTGCGGCCGATTACACTTGAGCCTGTGCAAATCTGGCTGGCCCCAAAAATCTAACCTAAGGGCATGAAACATTTTGGGAAAAAGCAAGTGAATGTGTACAACAAAGACAAAAAAAAATAAACAAAAAAAACGGAGAAAATGTTAATTACAAATACAAACAACACGCATTCTTAGTAGCTTAAAGTAGGCTCGAATTAGAGATTATTCTTTGTGGCTAATGGCGTGAGTCCTGATTGGAAGAAGAAGAAGAAGACAACAGCAGCATCACATCGCCCAAAATTCCAACCTTTCACAATCATTACCCCTAAGAGCCAAGAGAAGCAAGTTTTTATATTGTGGTTTGACTTGGTAGAAATAGAAACCAAATTTCTTTCAAGTCACTTATTCACCCTACTGTCTTATGGTCTTAAAATGTAGAATGTAGAAAAATACACTGGACTGTGTATTTTTTTTTTCTAAACAGAAATACGAGAAGGTCATGGTTGGAAGCTATTTGATCCGAAGTCTACTAGCCCTATAAACTGTAGCCATAGACACTGTTATCACCAAGGTTACTACTCTAAAGGTTTCATTACTACCGCTACCACCTCCACCACCACCACTACCACCACCACCACCGCCGCTACCACCACCACCACCATCAACTCCACCACTATTGCTAACGTTAAACCCCCACTATTACCTCTACAACTAATACCTCTGTTGCCACCTGAAGCACCACTAAAACTCTCACTACTACTACTACTACTGCTGCTGCTGCCGCTGCCGCTGCTGCTGCTGCTACTGCTACTACTACTACTACTACTACTGCTGCTGCAACTACTACTACTATTACTACTACTATACTACTACTACTAGTAGTAGTAGTAGTAGTAGTAATAGTAGTAGTAGTAGTAGTAGTAGTAGTAGTCTGTTGTTCCATTCGTACCATCAACACCGTCACCATCATTACCGACACCCTGCAATATGATGGAGGAACCATAGGTCCTCCCTTAAGGCCGGTGTTTGCTGCAATTCCGCGTGGTCACCAAAGTGATACAAAAACATAAACGTACAGTGCACACCGGGCATGAGAGTGATATACTTGTTGTGCTGAACAGACTGGAAGATGTCGAAAAATTAAAGAAGAAAAACCTAGAAAAGAACTTCGTGCTAAAATTTAACATCCAGAACAAATAAAACTCTTAGCAATACAACAATTCCATTTCTACATTTAAACAGTCATACTGAAAGCAAGATACATCACGTATGTTTACACCAAAGACAAATAAATGCATATGGTTACATAGCTAAAGGGAGCGTCTACACAGATGCAATGTCAGCGGTAAAATTCTTACTTAGAAGAGCATTCAAATTCTTTTCAGAAATCCACAGAATAAAGCTAAAATTATCAGCAATGGGTTTTGTAACAGACTAACTGACCGAGTAATAGAACAGAGGAAGAAGTATTGAGTTGTCCGGAAAGTTCGTGCCGATTTATAGTAGCTTACCTTTCGACTTATTTTAGAACATGGTTAAAAAAGATAAAGAAAAAGAAAAATATAAAAGGAAAAATAGCGCACGGACCACTGAAAGACGATATGCGGATGTGGTGCGCGGTAACCCGACAAATGGCCAGCTTCACCCAGATGTGAGAAGGGCAGCAGCTGAACAGCAATCTTTTTTGTGCATGGCACAAAAAATTGTTCAGCAGCTGACATGGCTACAAGCACAAAGCTGGAACTACAACCACATAAGGCCACCACCAACAGATGCAGGATGGCCACCACAGACATCAACACCAACACACACACCACAAAAATATTTCTACTGAACGTAGGAGGGCTGCTGCGCGGCAACTGTGGTTACACTCCTTGTGCGCATGCGCAGCACCTTTGGTCACTATGGAAACAGTTTTTCGCCAGGATGATGTGTTAAATACTTGCTTCTGATTGGCTAAAATACCCGAATTTTGTTAATTTTAAAGGCTGATAACTTTTTAATTATGGATTTATTGAAAAAATTAATATAATTTTCATAATTAGTATACTCTCTTTACTCTTTTACTTGTTTCAGTCATTTGACTGTGGCCATGCTGGAGCACCGCCTTTTAGTCGAGCAAATCGACCCCAGGACTTATTCTTTGTAAGCCTAGTACTTATTCTATCGGTCTCTTTTGCCGAACCGCTCAGTTACAGGGACGTAAACACACAAGCATCGGTTGTCAAGCGATTTTTTTTTTGGGGGGTGGGACAAACACACACACACAAACATATACACACACATATACATATATACAACGGGCTTCTTTCAGTTTCCGTCTACCAAATCCACTCACAATGCTTTGGACGGTCCGAGGCTATAGTAGAAGACACTTTCCCAAGGTGCCACGCAGTTGAACTGAACCCGGGACCATGTGGTTGGTAAGCAAGCTACTTACCACACAGCCACTCCGTTTTTTTAAAGGTAATTGTAAACAGTGACGAAAACCCACAAAGATCCGGGAAACCGGCTCTTATGAATCTATGTGAACTCGGGAAGGAGCTTTACATTTTTTCTTACATAAGAATCAAATGTATACTAACTACAGAATACATTAATAAAAATCCTTGTAAAGCAACACGAAATGCAATTCAGCAAATGATAAATTAACAAACAAAAACACCAACATTAAAAATCTTATCGACAGCAAATCACATGCATGTAAATATGGTTTGTAAATTCGATTACAAATGTCACTTGTGGGTGGAAGCACTCCGTCGGTTACGACGACGAGGGTTCCGGTTGATCCGAATCAACGGAACAGCCTGCTCGTGAAATTAACGTGTAAGTGGCTGAGCACTCCACAGACACGTGTACCCTTAACGTAGTTCTCGGGGATATTCAGCGTGACACAGAGTGTGACAAGGCTGGCCCTTTGAAATACAGGTACAACAGAAAGAGGAAGTAAGAGTGAGAGAAAGTTGTGGTGAAAGAGTACAGCAGGGATCACCACCATCCCCTGCCAGAGCCTCGTGGAGCTTTAGGTGTTTTCGCTCAATAAACACTCACAACGCCCGGTCTGGGAATCGAAACCGCGATCCTACGACCGCGAGTCTGCTGCCCTAACCACTGGGCCATGTCACTTGTAAACTTTGGAATACATGGTGAATACACGGTAAACTCCAGGACTTGATTTCTTGCTTGTGGTCTTTAATAGTAATACAATGTTGAACGCATGGTGAGGTAGTTTATTTAGCATGCTAGAGTTAGTCGGGAACCTAGTCCCTTTATTTCTATGCTTAAGTTGTTGTTTGCTGCGTGGCAGGTTCTGGGGTTACTTCCTTTTATATGTTTCATTGTTGTTGTTTGTTTTACTCATTTCATATATTCTATCCAAGAATATGTGCGTTGAAGAAATTGTTTGAAGGTTTTTATGTGGTTCGTAAGATATTTTGGAAATGTTTAGTGCAATGTCGAAGTCTTAGATTTTTATTTCAGATATATAAAATCGGATTCAAAATTTTCGAGGTTTTTGATTGAGGGATGCATACCCGTAGTTTCAATCTGTACTAGTTTGCAGGTGTTTCGGTACGCTTTGGCAGAAATTATTCCACTGCCTGCGCTTAATTAAATTAGTTTGTATGTGTAAAACTCCACCCACCATGAAACAGAATAGAGTTAGAAATAGAAAAGTAATCTTAATTAACCTACAATGTAGAAGACAGTCAGAGCAGAGCCAGGAATTTCTTAACACTAATAAGACTTAATACCCTACCCATACATAAATAAATGCCATGCGCTCTTCAACTCAAACAGCAACTAGCTCAGTTATACATGTACAGGTACAAAAACTTCACAGTACAGATACTACAACTGCAAATACAAATCCACTTCGTTGTCCCTTCATCAGTCAGTTACTAACATGTATGTTAGGGATCCTGTCTTTTTATTGAGCATCCACAAAACCCCCGATGATAATGAAAAAACTCATACTAGTATAACAGTGAACACTTTCAAAGAACGTTTCTTTCAACAACTCCACTCATTCAAGTCAAAGGCAAAATTTCGTATCACTGTCACAAGTCATCTGGAAACCATCAACCAATTCAGGTAATCACATCCTCAAAGAGTTGTCTTAGCTTCAGCAAAAGCGCCTTGCCACTTTGTTAGTGGCCAGCTTGAATTCTGCAAAGGAAATAAACTTCAAATAAACCCAAAGAAACACGCACGCGAAAACAAACTATCGTGTGTGCCTATATATATGTGTGTGTGTGTGTGTGTGTGTGTGTGTGTACGCGGAGTAGATGAAACAGGGGACAACTGATAAAGGGAATGTTCTTTATGTTGCATGTCTCGTTTCTCTGTTTGTTTTTTTTTTCCTTGTTCGAAATAAAAGTTCGTTTCTATGTTTTTGTTTTTTATGTTCTCGTTTCTCATTCTGTCCACGTTTTTTTATGTCCTGTACCCATATATGCATGTATATATATACATATATATGTAGGTATGTACATATATGTATGTATGTATGTATGTATGTATGTATGTATGTATGTATGTATGCATATATTTATATATGTGTGTGTATGTATATATATATAAAAACCATACCTGCCCACAACACTATTTGCAACGGGTCGTGTATGTATGAGTATGCATATATTTGCATGTGTGTATGCGCGCGCGGGCTTATGTGTGCGTGTGTGTGTGTGTGTGTGTGTGTGTGTGTG
>NW_021824317.1:0-20215 GCF_006345805.1 Octopus sinensis | reverse complement strand
TTGCTATAGTAACAGATACTAGTGCACCAACAAGGTTCGGAGATAGTTATATTTCATTTTTTAATTAAAATATTTATTTTTTCATTGCACTTGTTGTTTAACCCCCCCCCCCGTTTTTGCTCTGACTGAGCAAACTCATGGTCAGAAGGTCAGAAGCGTTCCAGCCATAACCATCTTGTCTATTTATTAAAATCATGAATTTGTGTCTAATACTAGATTCAAGGTATAAATAGACAAGATTGTCGACTACACAGTATAGTAGGATCAGTTGAGCACAGTCTGTGCGAAAAATTGCACCATGGCGCAATTCACTCTGCCAGAAATTTGGAAACGACATGTTGTACTGCTTGGTATTCGCGCTGGAAGCTCCAATGCGAACATTTCAGAGTGTTTGGGTGTCAATTTGTGGACAGTGCAAAGGATTCAGAAAGGGTTGGAAGAATTTAATGATGATTACAAAGGTACGGCAGCTCAGAAAACTCACTCTGATCATTCTGATAAAAGAATTCTTGAATTTGTTGGTGAGATCCAGGCCATGATTGACAATGATCCCTCCAAGTCAATGAGGTCCATAGCCAGGGACATGAGAGTGTCTGAGTTTCTTATCAAGCAGGTAGTGCATGAAAGCATTCGGTATTCCTCATACAAGATGAGAAAGGGCCAATTTTTATCCCAGTACATCAAAAACAAGAGGAAAGACTGCACTACGAAGCTCTTAATCAAACTCAAGTATCCCCTCCAACTGAACATGCTTTGGTTTTTATCAGACGAGATTTTATCAGACGAAATTTCTGCCAGGAGCAGATGGAGAACATATAAAACAACCGTTGGCTTACCATGTCCTCAAAACATGTAGAAAGAGCGATAAAAATTAAACATCCAGTCAACATCATGGTGTTTGGAGTGATCACTAGTGATGGCGATGCTATTCCTCCATTCATCTTCCCACGCGGCCTCAGACTCAACAACGGAAGCCTTCGTCAAATGACTGGAGGAGGTAATGCTGCCCTGAGTCAAGAGGGTGGCTGCTGGAAGACCCTATGTCTGGCAACAGGACTCTGCACCATGCCAAACAAGCAAGGGAACACAGGCATGACTGTCAGACAATTTCTGCAATCACATCACCCCTTATATCTGACCACCTAACTCCCCAGACTCCAACCCCTTGACTGTTATGTGTAGTCGCAGTTGAGCGAGAGACCACGAAAACTCCTTGTAACACCAAAGATGAACTGAGGGCAAGGATTATAGCAGTATTCACCAAGTTAAACAAGGAGACCGTCCAGAAGAGTTGCAGGAGATTCCGAAGTTGTCTGGAGGCCGTAGTTGAAGCCAATGGCTATTTTATTGGATACATTTACTCTTTAGTATTTCAAGATATTTTAAAGTAATTTTGGTAAATATATCTGTTAAAATGAGATGTCAGTATTATTTTCATTTTTGCGTAATTTAGACGACAGTTTATTCACTGTAACCTGTACACATACAGATACACACACGCACGCACGCGCGCGCGCGCGTGGGTGTGTGTGTCTGTGTGAGTGTCTGTATGTGTCTGTTTTTGTGTAAGTATGTATGTATATTTGTATGTAAGTGTATACATACACACGTACATAAAAGTGAGAGGAAAAAAAAGAATTAAGAAAATTGTGTGATGAAGGACCCTTAGTTAAAAAGCGCTAACTCAATAAGCTTTAAGGACAAGGTATCATTCTAGGTCCCACGCCAAAGGTAGTGTAAATTATCTGTCTTTCTATTTATCTACCGATCTATCTACCGATCTATCTATCTATCTATCTAGAATAGCTAAGTATGTGGATCATGGTATTGAGTAAGGATTCCACATAAGCTAAATATTCCGTCATCGGAGAGAAAGAAGCAAAAAAAATATCGAAATGAAAAAATATCTCCAATCGAGGATACATACATAAACACAGACACGCACAC
The DNA here is from genome assembly GCF_006345805.1 of Octopus sinensis. NCBI lineage: Eukaryota > Metazoa > Mollusca > Cephalopoda > Octopoda > Octopodidae > Octopus > Octopus sinensis. Next base: position 18,268 of record NW_021824317.1, on the reverse strand, counting down.
ACACACACACACACACACATACACACGTGGGTGGTATGAGTTTTTGCATCTGTGTTTGTTCGCCACCACCGCTTGACAACCGGTGTTAGAGTGCTTGCGTTCTCATAACTTGGCGATTCGACAAAAGTGGCCAACAGATTAAGTACCAGGCTTAAAAAATAAATAAGTACTGGGGTCGATTCGTTTGACTAAAAATTCTTCAAGACGGTGCCCCAGCATGGCCGCAGCCTAATGACTAAAACAAGTGAAATATAAAAGACACACACACACACACACACACACATGTACATATTAGGTGAGCTAAGGATAATTTCGCTAGTATATCTGTCAGTTTGAGCGACTAATTCGAAACCCTTTAGTTCAAGATTTGAGTCTATTAGTAGTAGCAGTAGTTATTATGGAACCCCAGAGAGGTGAGCTCTAAATAACCACGATTCCAGCCGTGACCTTTCGTCTATTTCAGAGAGTGTATCTAGAACTATGATATCTATGCGTCCCTTCCAACGATCTTTTTTATTAAAGCCGGTAGGCTATTATTTCTAGCAGGTCAAGCGACCACAACGCGAAGTCTTCCTACTGATGACATCGTTCTTATAATTATATCTGCTGTAGTTGTTATTGTTATGGTGCTGACTGACGTCATAGATCACATCTTTCAGTACCTCTCTCTCTCTCTGAATTTCTCACACACATACGTATCTATCTATCTATCTATCTATCTATCTATCTATCTATCTATCTATCTATCTATCTATCTATCTATCTATCTATCTATCTATCTATCTATCTATCTATACATACATACATACATACATACATACATACATACATACATACGAACATACATACATTCCGGGTGCGGCATATATATTCTACCCATTATTCATTTTATCATAAAATCAAAAAAAAAAAATAAAGTTTTGGTTAACGAAATCTTTACAGGTTGATTGTTATATTAATTGACAATATTCTATATATATATTCACAATTCAAAATGGCTACCCTTTGCTTTCACAATAACCTTTATTCCTTTTATACCAGCCATTTTTAATATTACACTTTCTTCACGTTTTGTTTGAATTGGTATATTTAAGGGAAAACAGTTGAAGAAAAGAATGTTAAGAAGCGTTATACAACATTTGCATCTATTTTGGCGAATAAAATGTTTCAACTTATGTTGGAATAATGGGTAAATGCATATGTCGTACTCGTTGTATGTGTGTGTGTGTATGTGTGTGTATATGTATGTATTATATATATATATATATAATATATATATATATATATGTATATATATATGTATATATATATATATATATATATATATATATATATTATATATATATATATATATATATATATATATATATATATATATATATATATTATATATATATATATATATATATGTATGTATGTATATATATATATATTGGTTGGGTAAAATTGGAGGGAATTTGGTAGCTATTTCTTGGAGGTCGATTAATCCTGTATTTGAAGTGTGATTAAACCTTTCATGATTCCAGATATTAAAAGATCACCTAAATCTTCCATACCCCTTTTTGGGACTGCCAAAAATCATTACCATCATCAGTTCTAGAAGCTACCAGAATGACCCTAAAACATACCAATAGCTTGGTTTTACATTACATATGGTAGATGCAGACACGGTTGAGTGGTTAAGCAGTTCGCATCGCAACCATAAAACCTCAGGTTCGATCCGATTGCATGGTATTAGGTAATATTAGGTAAATTTAATAACTCTAACCTCCGGTCAATGTAAACCATTTGGGCAAATTTACGGGGATGGAAACTGTATAGAAACCCGTAGGGTAGGTTGCACATGTATTTCAAACGTCCAGCCTTGTCATATACACTCTGTTAAGCTGATTCTATCTGAGAATTATGTGACGGGTACATGTGTCTGTGGTACATCCAGCAACTTCTCACTCTAATTCAACGAGATTGCACAGTTGAACGCATGTACATCGACATCGCCATGTGGCTCTGTCATCACAATACATGAAAATAACTAGGAATGGAACCCTCAAGGGTATCTACCCACCGTTAAGTACTTTAAATGTAGAAGTTTCCTTGCTGGAAACGTCTACTTGTTGGACTTGTTGCCGCAGTCGTGATTGCTTTGTATTTTGTCGTAATTGTTGCTGGCAATACCGTTTTTGTTTTATGATATTATTGCTGTTATTTAGTCTTTATAATGATTTCAAATTTTGGCACAACGCCAGCAATTTCGGGGAAGAGGTGAATCGATTACATCGACTCCAATGCTCAGTTGGTACTTGATAGCCATGGCTATCAAATATTTTCTCTAGTGAAAGTGTACCCGGGAATATAATCATGTAATGCATCTTTCCTTTCTAAGACCATAGCGCGTGATTTGAGTGAAATTTGGCTACTATTTCTTGTAGGTGAACCAATTACTTAGATGTTCCTTTGTCGGTTTAGTTGTTGTAGATGTTGATACTCGGAGTTATAGTGAATGTTGACATTAATGTACTTGTTGTTGACGTTAAGGTTGACACTGACGAGCCTCGATGTTACGCTCGGTGTTTCAGGCTGCTAAAGCGATATTTGTGTTATTGCTGTTGCTGTTGTTATTGTTGTTGCTGTTGTTGCTGTTGAGCGAACGGTCTTCGTCCCAGAGCTCGCAAGATGGGAGAAGTCCGAAACGTGGTCATTTGCTATTCGCAAGACCCGCAGAAGAGAGAGCAGGTCAAACCCCGACACCGAGAGCATCGACGGATGGACGAATGCGCATCCAGGCTCAGCGGTTGCGTAGGAAGTCGGGGACAAGAAACAGGAAGAAAACGTGAGAGAATGTTGGGGTGAAAGGGTACAACAGGGGTCGCCACCACCCCCTGCCGGAGCCTCGTGGAGCTTTAGGTGTTTTCGCTCAATAAACACACACAACGCCCGGTCTGGGAATCGAAACCGCGATCCTCCGACTGCGAGTTCGCTGCCCTAACCATTGGGCCATTGCGCCTCCACTTGTTGTTGCTGCTGTTCTTTCGCTCTAGCTCAGTGGTTATCAACCATTTTTTATCTTTGGACTTCTTTGGTTCCTATCTTACTCTACTTCACCCCCCATAGCCATTCGATGTTTAAAAAATCTTATATTTTTTACAATTAAATATTATGAGGATTTGTATTTTAAAAAAATTGCTAAAATATTTTGTGTATTGTAGAAGAATAATCAATTTGTTGCAGATAAACCTTAACAACAAAATCTTATATGGACCCCAAGGGTCATGTGGATCCCGGTTGAAAACCACTGATCAAGATTATCTCTGATCGAGTAAATCCTTGATCAGCTTACATGTCAGTCTTGACAATTCATTTCGTCTTATATGTATCACGGATTGAATTAAACCACCAAGAACAGGTAAATTTCTCATATCATTGACACCCTTCAAGGAATTAGTGATAGCTTATCGACCTCCATCATGTAAATTTCTAAAATAAAGTAAAAAACTATAAACAATAAAAAATTTCTTGATTTAAAAAGAAATAGTTCCTTTGTTCTTTTGTGTCATTATCGTTTTTTAATTAATAAGAAGTAGTTAAAGAAATTTAATAGAAATTCTAACCGAAACTGATAAAGAACAATAAAAATTCAATCGTGTTATATTGATATAGTTGGAATATTTAATGTGAAAAATATGCTTGGTACATATTGGTTATTGCGTCAATATTTGACTGGAAATTAATGCAAATTAATGTAAATTCAAAATTGTCAGACCATTGGCACCATTCTATAGTACTGAGTGTCTCAAGTACGATGTCTTCATGAATAGTAAGAGTTTTTCCTTGATTGGTTCGCCAATCGGTCAACTGGTCGATTGGCGATCCAGTGTTTTAACTAGAACTATACCAACGACGAGATATCTGCTAAGGCGAATCAATATTTACCAGAGGTATACCAACGAAGAGATATCTCCAAAGGCATTTTGAATTTCTCGGTTGAGAAAACAGTCTCCTAATAATTCAGCACCCTTAATACTAAAAATCGTTTCAAGTGTTTATCGACCCCTTGGATAAGAACATAGATCACCATAAGGCAATATTGACCACTTTACCAACCTCGCATTAAGCAATGTGTATTTCTTTCTCTTTATGACAGCAGGAGAGATTTACAGGAGATTTTCTATTTCTAACTCGTTGAACGACGTCTCAGAGGCCAACTCGATGGCTCATTGGTTTCACTCTTGATTTTGTTTTTTAAGTTTCTTCTTATTTATTGTTGCTTTATTACTTTTTTCATCGTTTAGTCCAAGAAAGAACGTAATCCCCCCTGACTGTTCAATAGGGCTTCCGTGATTGAAGGGAAGAAGGAACGAATTTATCTTCAGTATAAAAACCAAGACCAAATGTTTGTAACAGAGTTGACTCCACCAAAAGTACCCAAGGGCCGGGTGACGGTGTTAAACCGGGAAACAGATTCAGACGACCACCCAGGGACAGGAATGGTCTATCCGACAGCCGTTCACTCAGACATCATTTATCAATTTCAATAAAAAGGCATTTGTCTACCCGAGGCAATGGTAGAAGACACTTGCTCTGTGGCGTAGGGTAGGTTGTGTGAGATGTGCAACTGTACAATGTGGCCTGCAGCCATTTTTGCTAGTGTACAGAACGACCAAAATCCAAGTTACGTCACTGTCTTCTGAACACGGAACAGGTACCCTGCAGAGGGTACCACGTAGTTGGAAAGTAAACTTCATAGCCACATAGCCATACCCGCATACATCCATACCGATTGTTTCTACTCTTACCGAAGACAATATTGTGGATGGTGTAGGAACGATACAGGTGATGTCAGTGGTGGTGGTGGTGGTGATGGTGGTAGTGGTGCTGTTGTTGGTTTTGGTGATGGTGAAGGTGTTGGTAATGATGTTGATTGTGTGGCGATGGTGTTGTTAGTGGTGATGTTAATGGTAGTGGTGTTCTTGGTGTTGTTGTTGATGGTGGTGGTGGTGTTGGTGTTGGAGGTAATATTAGTGATATGGGCGATGTTGTTGTTAGTGCTGTTGTTGTTGTTGTTGTTGTTGATAGTTTCATAATAGCAGAGACAATTGTTATTGTTGTGGTTGTAATACTGTTGGAAAATGTAAGAGCAATGATAGCAAGAGAGGCGGCAGCGATAGCGATGATCAAGAACAACATTTATACAAGTAAATAAATGCATAAATATAAAAAAAACAAAAAATTAAAAAAAGCCCATAAGAATATAAAATAACAAAACAAAAAGTCACCCTCATTTCAAGTTCTTCCCAACGTTGTACAGTGGAATAATATTTCGCAAAACTCATTATTGATGTTCTATTCTAATTATTTCCAGTCAGTCTTTCATATTTGATATGTCATAAACAGGATTTTTACCGAGAATAACAAATCTCTCGCTTTCTCTGTCTCTGTCTGTCTGTCAGTCTGCCTCTCTCTCTCTCAATCTCTCTCTCTCTCCTCTCTCTCTCTCTCTCTCTCTCTCTCTATAATATATATATATATATATATATATATATATATATTTATATATATACATACGTACGTACAAAAAGAAGTGCAATACATTATTACATTGCTATTATAAAACATGGTGGCTGCCGTACTGTGTTGCTATGAATATAAGTGTACGGAAACGTTCTTTTAATCATTAAATACTTCGCTCACGTTTTAATGTTTCAGACATTTTCAGTTTTTTTACTTTTATTATTACTATTGGTCATGGTCCAATCACTAATCGTATTCAACTGCCCTTTCTCGCTCTCTTTTCCCTCCCCCTGTATGTCTGCGTTTATATATATATATATATATATATATATATATATATATATATATATATATATATATATATATATGCATATACATATACGTACACACACATATACACATACATATGTGTATGTATATATATATGTATACATGTATGTATGTGTATATGTATATATATATTATACACATATACATATATGCATATATATATATATATATGTACACACACATGCATGTACATACAGAAACAAGTTCCTACATAGCTACGTACATACATACGTATGTACGTACGTTAATACATACATATTCGAGGATAAAAGCCAGTAAATTGGTCGAGTCGCTGTAGCGCCGAATAAAGTGCTTTTCAATAATCACTCGATCTCTTTGAAATCTGAGATCGAATCTCGCTGTGATCAGTTCTTGCTTTTCATCTTTTTTGCAATCGTTTCTTTTATTTCTATAATCAAACGACGTGCAATTGTCTGATTTTGGCGACCTCATTTGTCATTTCAACTTCTGAAAGTTCTATGCTGATGGAATGTGACAATGTGTGCAGAACTAACCAGCGAAAAGGTTCGATTTCATGTCAAAAACGTCAGAACCTTTGATCGGGGAACTCCTTATCCCACAAAACGACCAATATCGATCCAGGGGAAATTATGTTTTTTGTCTTACATCTATGCTTCAAACCATGCAGATCGGCAGTAGAATCGAACAGTCGTATGAGTGGTCATGGATGGGAAGTCGGAAATGTAATTGACAATGAGGAAGCATAAAGATGGCAATTATCTGTGAAGACGGCGCAATAACCCCCACCCCACCCCCACACTCATGTTTTTGTTCGACTAAAAGCGGTGCTCCAGCATGGCCGCAGTCGAATGACTGAAACAAGTAAAAGAATAAAAGAATACATACATACAAGCATATATATATATATATATATATATATATACGATGGGCTTCTTCACAGTTTCTATCAACAAACTTTCTCTCTCGAGAGAGGCATTGGCCGACCCAAAGCTTCAGTACACGACGCTTGACCAAGGCGTCACGCATCTCTAACTTACTGGTATAAAATTTGATCCTTCAAATATTTCACTCAATATGCAACAATCTCTGTTCACAGATCTTTTTTCTCTTAGAATCGTTTTGTTCACAAAAGTGCATCGATCAATTTTCTTTCCATTTTTTCTTGACATTGTCAAAATCATGTCCCATTCAAAGGACATTGGAAATGGAACTGGGTCGAAAGAATGAAGTAATGTGACTAAAACAGAATCAAAATTGGCTGCTGATGAGTTTAGAATCTTGGTACCCAATATATTTGGTTATTCTTATTCTTTTACTGTTTCAGTTACTGGGCAGCATCTATTAAAATTGCTTTAGTCAAAGAATAGTCTAGAACTTATTCCATCGATTTCGTGTGAGTATGTGTGCGCACGCGCACACATAATTTGTAGTTTTTGTGAAATACTTATATTTTAGAAAATATTGACGCTCTTTCAATCTATGTGAATGATATGTATTTACTTCAGCGCTTTATCCAGTCATTGAAACTTTGTAAGGGATCTCACTAAACAATCATATCGTGGGTTCACAACTTTACATATCTCTATATTGATATCTTATTTAAAATATAATGTTACCTGTCCAGAGAGAGCGAATAGTAAATGACTGAAGTGTCTGGGAGAGGAAAATAATATGGACATGGAAGAATTTGAAATCATGACGAAGAGAAAATTTGAATATAGTAATCTAACTTTGTGGAGAAAGAGATCAAATGTAATAACCTCACAAATTGAGCTTAACACACTAGATTTTATTTGGAAAGACAAAGCTGCCATAACAGAATTTTAAGCATTTAAGTTTTCTAGTCTCTCTTCTAAGGTAAGTTCTACTGCATAAGTTACCTGATAATATATTGTAGAAAGGCTCCTGTTCAGTTTTGAGCTATGGCTCTCAGATTTTCTCAGCTCAAGATCACGAATTACCATATCGTCATAAAAGGCATTAACTCATAAGTGAATATGACTCGACCAGTCAGTACTGACTGTCTTGTAATAATTTATGCGGCGAACTCAAAGGAAGTGAGTTTTCCGGCCAAATAGCTTGATCAAATGTTCTGGAAATTTTAGCGTACAGTTATAAAATGTTGGCGAATTCAACGTCAACTAAGAGCCACTAAACATTCCACATAAAACTACGTCGCTCTGCTTAGGGAATTGGCTTCTCACCCTCTTTAACTAATTCCTTATTTAACATGCTGATGTCGTATAAGACAAAATGTGTCAACCCAAAACTGTAATTTCAAATCAGGCACATTGATTACATGCGGTAATTTTAATTTCTACTTTTTTTTGTCTTCAATTACTTTTTTACTCTTTTACTTGTTTCAGTCATTTGATTGTAGCCATGCTGGAGCACCGCCTTTAGTCGAGCAAATCGACCCCAGGACTTATTCTTTGTTAGCCTAGTACTTATTCTATCGGTGTCTTTTGCCGAACCGCTAAGTTACGGGGACGTAAACGCACCAGCATCAGTTGTCAAGCGATGTTGGGGGGGGACAAACACAGATACACAAACACATACACACACATACATATATAAACATACATATATACGATGGGCTTCTTTCAGTTTCCGCCTACCAAATCCACTCACAAGGCTTTGGTCAGCCCGAGGCTATAGTAGAAGACACTTGCCCAAGATGCCACGCAGTGGGACTGAACCCGGAACTATGTGGCTGGTAAGCAAGCTACTTACCACACAGCCACTCCTGCGCCTTCAATTATTACGAACTATTTCATAATATTGTCTTCAGTTACTATTTTCAGAATATCGAGTATGCAGAATTACTGAAAACTGCTGCTTCATGAACATTGATACATTGAATTATTTATATGTACACACGTAAATATAAGCGATGTGGGTTACTAAAAATATATGAAAACTGAAATAAATATTCTAGTGGTCATTATTGTTGTCACACACGGCTCACCTAATATTGTGAACAGCCAAACGAAGAATAATGATTAACACGCCCATAATAAAACAACATCCACTTGCCTTCCAACAAAACGTAGGTTTCATTTAGAGAAACATGGCTGTCAGAACAGAATTTTAACCATTTTAGTTTTTTTGTCTCTGCATAGATTACCCAAAATTAACATAAAGTAACCATCTTAAGAAACTGATAAAACTTTGGAAAAAAAAAAAAACAAAAAAACCCCAGCCAAGATCCCTTAGAATGGAATGTTTCCACAGATCTATATTTGACTTTATATTCTCTATTTAGATTGAATATTTTCTCTTCTCTATTTAGAGTTATTTACTGTAAATGCAAGGTGGAGGGTATCGCCGTGATGTTTTATTGCAGAAGCAAAGGATTAGGTACAATGTTTTCTCATCAAAAAACCAATTTCCAAAAGATCTGAAGTTTAGAATAAAATAAAGAGATTCATAGGAGAGAGGCAAAGAGAGGGAGGGATGAGAAGAGAGAGAGAGAGAGTGTGAGATAGAGAGAAAGAGAAGGAGAGAGAGAGAGAGAGACAAAGACTGAGACAGAGAGAAAACAAGAAATGCCTAATGGAATCTCTTATCATTTATTTCATCTCAGAAGACATGTATCAAAGTCGTTTATTATGAAGTGCGCGCACATGCACTCACAAACAATCAGAGTAAAGAGAGAGAGAGAGAGAGAGAGAGAGAGAAGAGAGAGAGAAGAGAGAGAATAGAGAGAGAGAGAGAGATGGAGAGAGAGACATTCACGCATTCATAAACACTCATACATACACATTTGAAATTTGCTATTTCTAAAATCTACTCTTTTCTACATGGGTAACGTTTATACACATCTGCATACGTGTCTGTGCACTATGTGTGTGTGTATATATATATTTTATATACATACACATACATATACACATGCATGCATACATATCTGAATATATGTATATACATATCTGAATATATATATATAATTAAGATTCAGTTGATTTAGGTACTTAAATTGGGGCACAAAGTCAGTTCGGTATAAACCGAACAGCTCCAAGTTAAGTGAACAGAATGTAAATAAGTAACAAGGATGTTTAGGTATCAATACATTACGACCGTTTCCAGCGGCTCCATTTAATCGATAAACGAAAACATTACGTCAATTTGAAAGAAACCGCTCTCCTCACTGCAGACGACCATTTAGATTCCCAACATAAAAGATAAACCATTTTTAACGAATTTATATTAAAACCAGAAACCAAAATAATTACATTGTTTCCTTATGTTATTTTTGAGGCAGAATAAGTTTAGAAAAAAAAATGCATATCTTATTAAGCCTACTGTAATTTAGCGAGTAGCAGAGGAAAACAGCGGTGATCAAGATATAGGAGTGGTGAGATAGTTATTTATATTTAGAAGGTTTTATGCAGCATGTAGTCTACAATCATTCAGAATTAAGTCCATTGGGAGTTGTCAACTGTATTTCTAGTTGATGTTGATAAATCAATTAATATCATACAATCTCCCAGACCCATATTTTACTGGAACCATACATCGAGCTTTATCTACATAAAACGTTATGCCTCAGAGCTGTTAGTAAGAGAATGGTTGATGGAGAAGAGGTGATAACGAGAAGAGGGAAGGATGGGCGTGGCCAATACTTATTTAGATTATCAAATAAAGGGGAATATAATGAAATAAAAAACAAATAAACAAAAAAGATAAGTAATATGAGCGCTATGGGTGGGGGATTAGAATTGAGGGTTACGGGATAGAGTAATTCATAACTTAGCAAATTTAGTATATTAAATACAGAAATTGTTTTAAACCAATATATAGGAAAAGGATAGAAATTAAAATTGAAGCCTAATAATGGGATACCTTAATATATAAAAGAAAGGTGAGAAGGCTTTGGAAAAAATTATTTACAAATTACAAGCACGAGGAAAAAAGTATAAGAATATCACACACGCACACACACAAATTTATAAAACATAATGAGTAATTATAGGTACAAATAAAAATACAACATTGTATTATATTATACGGTGAGTTTTATGTAAAGAAATTATAAACTCCTCTACAATCTGTAGAAGCTACACAAATATATAGGGGGGGGTATAAAGATATATAAAGATTTAATAAGATATACAAAATAAAAATAAAGAATAAAACAAAAAGATGAAATAGTTTTATATAAAAATTTCTTTTATAAAAAGTTTATAAAATAATATAAAATATTTCTCTAGCACTGGCTTTAATTGGGTCATATATCAATGAACACAGTCATCAACATGTCCGTCCTCTTGGCAGCAAGGAATAGCATAAACTTCTCTCAGAAGTTGGCCTTAATAATTTCCCTGCTACTGCGCAGGCGCGGCCATGTGGTTAAGAAGCTAGCTTTGCAACATTATGGTTTCGGGTTCAGTCCAACTGCGAAACGCCCTGTGAAAATATTTAGTAGATAGAAACTGTATGGAATCCCGTCGTCCATCCATCCATCCATCCATCCATCCATCCATCCATCCATACATACATACATACATACACATACATATATGTACATATATACACAAGTATGTGTGTGTGTGTGTGAGCGCTCGAGTACGTGTCCTTGTGTTTGTCTCCCCCACTGCTACTTGACAACCGGTGTCGGTTTGTTTATGCACCTGTACACTAGCGCTTCAGCAAAAGAGACCAATAAAATAAGTGCAAGACTTAAAATAAATGGGAAACTTTTTTTCTACCATTCTCCAAGGCAGTACCCAAGCTTGACCAAAGTCCAATGTCTGAAACAAGTAAGCGAAAAAAATATAAGATACTATACTAAAGAAGTGCCAACACTAGTTTGCATTGCCTCTGGCTGAGAAATACGCACGGCAAAGTATACTAGTAGATCATTTTTATCGTTGTCTACCATCTTAGTTCTGAAATAGAGAAATAAGCAACTTATTTCTTTATTTCAAGAAGAACTCTTGCGGGGGACTTGCAGATGGGAAAGATTGCCAAAATCTAGAAAATTTGGTGGAAGAGTGGAGAAGCCCAGTTTTGGTGGGTTCGCGGTGGGAAAACTGGTGTGGGTTTTCGAGGCGCTGCAGCGTGATCACATTTCAATTTTTTTAATATTTGGGATCACTGCCGAGTGTGTGTGTGTGTATACATATATATGATTACGTATGCATACACTTATACGCTTTATATATATATATATATATATATATATATAGATATATATATATATATATATATATATATACTTAAACATATCAAAGGGAAATGGAAAATTAATTAAAATTTTCACCTCCAGTGGCCTAACGTGTAAAAATTTAGTCCCAAAAGACTATGAATTAGTCATAATATATAGTGTACATTTAAACACACAAGGAATCCACTTGTGGAATTCAACACGCTAGAAAGAACAGCTAGGTTCTATAACCACAAAAATTAGGGATAAAATTTGACAGGACGAAATGAAAACATAATGTACCATCAATGTTTTCTGTTATATTCTTTCATTTATCCTTAATTTTTGTGGTTATAGAATCTAGCTATTCTTTCTAGCGTGTTGAATTCCACGAGTAGATTGCTTATGTGTTTAAATGTACACTATATATATATATATATATATATATATATATACTAGCAGAGATACCCGGCGTTGTTCGGGATTAAAATAGCATAGTTTGTATATAATATATTACAGTTATGTTGAAACAGGTGATATAGGAGAGTGCAGCCTTGACAACAAAACATTTGTGGAGTAAATGCTGGGCTAATTCAACTAAGCAACATGCTATGCGTTTGTTTGGAGTATTTTAGGCCCTAACCCGTCATGGAAAATTGAAAGAAGAGAAAGCAAAATGGGGAGAGAGAGCAGAAAGTGAAGGAGATGAGAAAATGAAAGATGTATGTACGTGTATATGAAATGGACGTGTGTGTGTGTGTGTGTGTGTGTGTGCGTGCGTGCGCGTGTGTGCGATGGAGAAAGAGAGAGAGATAGAGTGAGCGAGTGAGGGTGTGTGTCGTGATGATTGATGTCTTTTAAGGTACACACACATACAGAAAATGTGACGTCATCGTCGTCGTCGTCGTATAAAATGTTTACGATAGTTGATTTATGGAAAAAGATTATAATGTTACAGTTTTGAAATGCAAATATGCGAACGAAAATTATGCTTAGTTTGTAGCCTAAATAGTACTGAATCTTTTGATACCACATACGTCAAAATCGGTAACTCGGTTTTGGAATGTATAAAGAATATATATATATATATATATTATATATATATATATATATATATATATATATATATATATATACTTAAACATATCAAAGGGAAATGGAAAATTAATTAAAATTTTCACCTCCAGTGGCCTAACGTGTAAAAATTTAGTCCCAAAAGACTATGAATTAGTCATAATATATAGTGTACATTTAAACACACAAGGAATCCACTTGTGGAATTCAACACGCTAGAAAGAACAGCTAGGTTCTATAACCACAAAAATTAGGGATAAAATTTGACAGGAACGAAATGAAAACATAATGTACCATCAATGTTTTCTGTTATATTCTTTCATTTATCCTTAATTTTTGTGGTTATAGAATCTAGCTATTCTTTCTAGCGTGTTGAATTCCACGAGTAGATTGCTTATGTGTTTAAATGTACACTATATATATATATATATATATATATATATACTAGCAGAGATACCCGGCGTTGTTCGGGATTAAAATAGCATAGTTTGTATATAATATATTACAGTTATGTTGAAACAGGTGATATAGGAGAGTGCAGCCTTGACACAAAACATTTGTGGAGTAAATGCTGGGCTAATTCAACTAAGCAACATGCTATGCGTTTGTTGGAGTATTTTAGGCCCTAACCCGTCATGGAAAATTGAAAGAGAGAAAGCAAAATGGGGAGAGAGAGCAGAAAGTGAAGGAGATGAGAAAATGAAAGATGTATGTACGTGTATATGAAATGGACGTGTGTGTGTGTGTGTGTGTGTGTGCGTGCGTGCGCGTGTGTGCGATGGAGAAAGAGAGAGAGATAGAGTGAGCGAGTGAGGTGTGTGTCGTGATGATTGATGTCTTTTAAGTACACACACATACAGAAAATGTGACGTCATCGTCGTCGTCGTCGTATAAAATGTTTACGATAGTTGATTTATGGAAAAAGATTATAATGTTACAGTTTTGAAATGCAATATGCGAACGAAAATTATGCTTAGTTTGTAGCCTAAATAGTACTGAATCTTTTGATACCACATACGTCAAAATCGGTAACTCGGTTTTGGAATGTATAAAGAATATATATATATATATATATATATATATATATATATATAGGACATATTTCTTTCAAGCTGAAAGTATTTTCTCACATTACAATAGAGACATAACACTGAAATAGTGTAAGAAACTAGAAATTACTCTTGGCTCGCATTAGGCAAGAATTTGAAAAGTAGGGCATGTATAAAATTTGAATGAAGTCGGTTGTGTAGTTCTCGAGTTTTAGGGATTCACACAGACAGATAGACACACAGACAGACAGACACACATTCTCATCTTATATATATATATATATATATATATATATATATATATATATATATATATATATATATATATATAAAAACTGGAAAATGGCTTTTGATATTATTTATTCCCCATTGCACATGTTTCACATGCCAATAGGAATTACAAGATTTACGTTTGGATGAAGCGTTTATATATATATATTTAAGTAGTAATCAGGAGGCGTATAGATAGGACAGGGGAAGAGTGAAGAGCAAACCATGTAGTACAAAAAGGAGGGAGAAGAAAAGTTAGGGATCAGAAATACATATCCATACATGCATACATACATACATAAACATACAATCATATGTACAGTCATACAGACACCTACATACATACACATATACATTTTTACTTACACATAGACAGCATCACACGCTTAGACAGACATAATTTTGGATACAAATTATTTCGATAATACATATATTCCTTTAACTGACATAAATGTGTGTATATACACACACACACGCACACACACATACACACACACACACACACACACACAGAAATATATGTATATACTTTATTTAAAAGCAGCAGAAATATCACAAAAGCTGTTACTCAGAGTTTCACGTTCCCGTTCGTGATGCGGGTGTGTACCTGCATATGCACGCATAATGCATGGATGTGCATTACGCGTGCATGCACCTGTGTGGGCGCATTCACGCGTGCGCACAGACTTGCGCACGCGTGAACACCGGTGTACATTATTCATCATCATACAAGCATACGTACATACATACATACATACATACATACATACATACATACATACATACATACATACATATTCTTGACGTTATAAGCATTTATGAACTGCGATATCATGTGAAATTACTCTTTTCTCTCTTACGCTATTATTTATAGCTTTACATTGTTCGAGGCACAATGTTCCAAAAAAGAATTAAACATACATTTGTTTGACTGTTTACTATAGCTATTAATATCTTTATTCAATAATCCATTTATCATCGTATCACTAATATCTTATTTCCTCTCCTTCTGGCAGTCTCTCTACGTATGTATTCCAGTATTCGCGTAGACATCTTTATATTTCTAATTTGTCAAACTTAGTCGCGTCTCTTGCTTGTCTTTTGGTCATAAACCATATTTCTGAACTAATATTTGTAGTCATTTTGCAAAACTGGCTAATGTTTGTGTGTGTGTGTGTGTGTGTGTGTGTGTGTGTGTGTGTGTGTGTGTGTGTGTGCGTGTGTGTATGTGTGTGCGTGCATGTGTGTGTGCACGTGAGTGCATGTGCGTGTATACATACACACGCACATAGACACATATATTCACCGCACCCTGTATATATATATATATATATATATATATATATATATTTATATATATATGTGTGTGTGTGTGTCTTCTTTTATTTGTTTCAGTCATTTGACTGCGGCCATACTGGAACCACACACGCACACACACACACACAAGGATACACATATAGATCTCGAAGCAGCTAAAGCTACAAAAGTAGCGTGCAAATATTAGGTTAAAAACAATCATGGAGACTAAAAGAAGAAAGCTTCACGACGGTATTTTGAATCGAGATCAACTTTACAAGCGAGAAGAAATAATAACAAAAATGAAACGGGATGTACTTTATCAACGTTTATTAAAAAATGCTTCTGGTAAAAACAAACAAAACGAAAAAACTTGGCGACAACGGACGATGTTGCAATGATTATAGAGGCGTTCCATCTGCCTCGTGCACCTTCCAACCACTGAGTCACGGGTGAAATATTGCTTTCAAATTTTAGCACAAGGCCAGCGATGTCGGAGGATGGGTTAAGTTGATAACGTCGACCCCCGTGTTCAACTGGTACTTATTTTATCGACCCCGAAAGATGAAAGGTAAAGTCAACCTCGGCGGAATTTGAACTCAGAACGTAGAGACAGACGAAATGCCGCTAATAATTTTGTCCGGTGTGCTAACGGTTCTACCAGCTCGCTGCCTTTCACGGGTGAAACATTGTGAGATCGTCTTATACAACGAGAAGAGCTGAAAGCCTACATTTCAAAAGGATATCCTGGATTCGTTTTATATACCCAATTGGCATATGTACACCGGCATATACGGTAATCGTGGAGGCGCGTGGCTTAGTGGTTAGGGTGTCAGCATCATGATCGTAAGATTGTGGTTTCGATTCCAGGGCCGGGCGACGCGTTGTGTTCTTGAGCAAAACACTTCATTTCACGTTGCTCCAGTCCACTCGGATGGTAAAAATGAGTAATGCTGCGATGGAGTGGTGTCCCGTCCATCTGGGGAACACATACGCTATAGAAACCGGGAAACCGGGCCCATGAGCCTGGCGAGGCTTTAAAAGGGCGCAAAAAATATATGGTAATTGCAAATAATCAAATTGATACGTGATTGGGCTACTTAATTAAAAAGTCAATCATCTATAACCACTAGCTCATCTATCGGTGACATGTAACTTATCTTGCTGTCAAAAGGTACCATTCAACAAAATGGTTCTCACCAGAAGTGAATAATGCCGGAAATATTGTCTGTCTTTTATCTGTCACTTGTTCCAGTCATTTGGCCCAGGCCAAGCAGGGACATCGCATCGAAGGATCTTTAGTCTAACAAATCAACCCGAGACTTAATTTTTTTTTAAAGCCTTGAGCTTATTCTATCAGTAACTTTTTGCCGACGAGCCGTTAAGTTACGGGGACATAAACACACTAACACCGGTTGTCAGGCGTTGGTAGAAGACAAACACAACTATAAAGACACATACACATAGATATATACAACTTTTCTTTAAACAAAGCCATAAGTCCTCAGATTTGGTCGTTAAGTATCATCATCATCATCGTCGTCGTCGTCGTCATCGTCGTCATCATCATCATCATCATCATCATCATCATCATCATCATCATCATCATCATCCTGTCGGATAAATGTTCGGACCGACGTAGCTCTTCTATGCCGGATATCCTGATCGAGCGATACGGTATGAACATCTGGCTTGAGTTTTTGTCACATTGGTGTTTCGCTTGCTGAGATATCTCATCTAGACACGCCACGATAATAGATGATAGCAGTATTTCACTCACTGCACTGGTTGATCATGTCCGTTGACTTGTCAGTGATATTCTCCATTGACTCAATTAATTAACTTTTCAAAATATTTCATATCCATCATGCTGCATCCCATAATTTCAACGTACACTGGCTTGGGTGGTTACATACTATTTAACCAATAGCAGGGACCCTGATATATGCTACTACTCCGTAGCAGAGTTGGGTATGGTCGACTATATCGTTGCTTGCAAGTGGCTAATATTTAATTTTAGAGAACCACGAGGTGGTGGAATCGTTAGTACGCCTGGCGAAATACTTTGCGGCATTTCGCCCGCTTTTACATTCTGAGTTCAAATGTAGCCAAGGTCGATGTTACTTTGGTTCCTTTCGGCAGTAGATAAAATAAGTGCCAATTGAGTACAGGGGTCGATGGAATCGACTTTCTCCCCTCTCCCCAAATTGCTGGTCATGTGCTAAAATTTAATTCTATATGCCCGCGGAAGGCTTAAATAAAAGCTGACCCTTCTTCAGATTTGAAAGCATATCGTAGATGATGATGTTTCAATTACGAACTACAATCCGTAAGACACTATACTAATGCTGCCACTTCACTTACTTAGATCAGGGCGTTTAATTAAGGGCTTTATTAAGAAGCAGTGAGTGGTTCAAGCCTTTCTATGAACGGGGTCGACGATGGGAATAAAAGGATTATAAAAAAGAAGGGAGCGTTGGTAGAAAAGCTCTCACTTGAGGTGTGTTTCAAGCATTTGTCTCAGCACCGAACAAATGCTGACTCCACAGGAATTCATGGACCGAATTAATAAAGCAGAATTTCTTTGTTGGAATATAAATATTAATATGGA
>NW_021824316.1:17500-19133 GCF_006345805.1 Octopus sinensis | reverse complement strand
GAGAGAGAGGTGATAGGAAGAAACAAGCTGCTGTAAAGAAAGGGAGAAGAATAAAACAGTTATAAGATGTTATAAAAGGGGTAGTCCTATGAAGATAGAAATGGATGCCATCATGTCATAATTCTAATTCGTAAAAGGCTCCAATATATTATCTGAAGGATGCATTATATAAGGGTGGATTATTTGGGTAAAAGGACTACGGACTGTTAATAATAATAATAATAATATTAATAATAATAATAATAATAATAATAAAATAATAATAATAGTAACAATAATAATAATAATAATAATAATAATAATAATAATAATGATAATAATAATAATAAAAATAAAAATAATAATAATGATAATAATAATCCTTTCTGCTATAGGCAAATGGCCTGAAATCTTGAGGGATGGGGCAAGTCGGTTACATGGACGCCCCCCCCCCAGTACTCAACTGGTGCTTAATTTATCGACCCCGAAAGGATGAAAAGCAAAGTTGACCTCGGCGGAATTTGAACTCAGAACGCAGCGACGGGCGAAATACCGCTATGCATTTTGTATGTGTGTGTGTGGATAAACAACGGAGAACGTGTAAAAGTTATAGAAATTTTTTACTTGAGAATCAGAAAATCTTGGAACATGAAGCTTTCCTAATGATTACAAAGTAGAAACTACGGTCACAGACATAATGAATGTGATAAACCGAAAAAAGATTTTACTCATTGTGCAGTGATATATTTCAGTGGAATCTTGGAAGCTAACAAAACTTCCGATCTCTTCTCTTCTGGCAATTCTTTTATGCGAAGAGTCGAGATTACAAATATGGCAATCAATACGGAATTAAATACTATCTATACTGACCTATTTCAATTAAATTATTTACACATTTATTCTATTATCAAGAAAGTCGTTTAAACATATAAGAACAATTAATCTACGCTTTGTAATTGAACAGGAAACATTAGGTTTGGCAAAAGAATCTATGCGTTTGTCTGTTCTCCTATGATTAAATAGTTAAGTTATAGCATTTAGTGTAGTAGTAGTAGTAGTAGTAGTAGTAGTAGTAGTAGTAGTAGTAGTAGTAGTAGTAGTAGTAGCAGTTGTTTTTGTTGTATAATCCAAAGTTTTCTTTCATCAAACAGACATATCCCGATCAATAGTGTTCTCAATTCAGACCAAATGCAACAATGAATAAAATGGCGTTCCTTGGTTTCGACAAATACACATTCCGTGAAGAGAAAAAGTACTGCGTTTTTGGTGTCCCTTTTTAAATCAAAAATAGCGAAATTTTTACGCAACTAATCAGCGAAATAATTTCAAATCTTATTATTTCCG
Source organism: Octopus sinensis (assembly GCF_006345805.1). Classification (NCBI taxonomy): domain Eukaryota; kingdom Metazoa; phylum Mollusca; class Cephalopoda; order Octopoda; family Octopodidae; genus Octopus; species Octopus sinensis. The sequence continues at coordinate 17,810 of NW_021824316.1, read as the reverse complement.
TGTATATGTTTGACGATACCTTTAACCACCAGTTTTGAACGACATCATTTCTCATATGACAATGAATCCATCGATCAAATTGTCATTTTTCAATACATACAGCGCAAATTTTTATGGAAGTAGCTGCTTTATTTAGCAGTTTAATCGCCTACGTTCATCAGTTAAGTGCGATGAGCTTCGAGGATTGTAGGATAACACATGCTACATTATATAAGCCTGTCCGGTTTCTGTACTATTAAAGCATGAAATTTATCGTTGTTCACATTTAAATTCTGTGTTTATTAAATATTTATCTCACCCGGAATGGAGT
>NW_021824316.1:7500-10000 GCF_006345805.1 Octopus sinensis | reverse complement strand
CCCGGGGTCTTATATGCAATGTTGGCCATCTCCATATGCTACTTTTACCTCCGATGCTCATTACAATAGACTAATTGTAATCCAGGTGGTCTCTTCCATCTAACCTGAATTCTTGCTTTCTTTTCAACTCTACTGCTAACTAACTTTTTTATTTAAAGTAACGTTTTCTTATTTGTCATGTTTTGTTATGTACTGATAGAATACTTTAACTATTACAAGCTTTAATGAACTTAGCATTTTTTTCCTGACTATGTTCTGCTGAAATTGGAGTGCATCTTACATGCCCGTCAGTGTTTTATGTCATCAAATACACTATTATTTGTAATATAACCACAAAGTATTCCAAAGCAGCATTTTCGCAGTCGGCGGAGAAAACTAACTTCACTTCAGCACTTTAGCTGTGGAGGTCGTCTGTAATTGATAATGTTGAATTATTTTTCTGGCCCTAAAGCAATAGACCTATTTTTACGCTGCACATTTTGCTATGCTAATGATTCAGATAACATGACACACACCTGTGCAGGTGTTCTGTTAGAGATTTTGCTGTAGTCGTTTTTGCGATAGCTGTTCATTTTACCATTTCTGCTGCTGGTTTTTATTCTGCTTTGTTTATATTTGGTTTTAGTTTGTTTGCATTGTATTGTTTTTGTCCTCACCTGGTGTCAGTTTTCGATTTTAACTATTACTGCACTTGTTACCTCCGCCAAGGAAAGAAGTTATGTTTTCATCGGCGTTGGTTTGTCCGTCTATCCGTCTGTGTGCGAAATAACCCAAAAGATTGTGAACGGTATTTCATGAAACTTGTAGGAAACGTTGCTATATGTATATGTATGTGTGTGTGTGTGTATGCATGATCTGCTCATGTGTGTCTATAAACAGGGGTGCATGGGGTATTTGTCAAGACTTAATATTTTGTCTAATATTCTCTTCAAACAAAAGCAAGGAAATAATATGTAGTTATTTTTACTACACGTGCACAACACAAGGATTTAGAAATTGAGATAAATTTTGCGCGGTCTTTTGTGCACAACTTTCAGATTAAAGTGGGTTCCTCTAGCAGGAATGATTCAGTAATATCAGACACTGCAATTCATCTATGGGTAACAAAAATTATCGACGACTGTCCCGGATACACCAATGAGAACCATTACCAAATAACTTCACTCGCCGGAGTAGACTATCAAAGCTGCGGAGCACGATGATATTCAGTACTAAGCGTAATACAGAGTAGAAACCAACACACGTCTACTAACAGACAGGAAAACAGTTTGAACCGTGCCAGGTGTTACTGGACGCGGTTAATAAAACTCTCATGGATTTGGCATGCCTTGGTTTTCCTCTGATGAGAAAAATTTCGGGCAACGCCAAAATTCAAACGGCAGAAATGACAGAAGGTTATGTATAGATGTTTCTAATGTCTCAAGCGTGAGACACAATAAGTTCGCAGCAGCTGTGTTGGTTTTAGGAGTGGTAAATGACGAAGGTCATGTCATACCACCTCACATCTTTTTCCGGAGTCTAATAATTGATATTTCTGGATATGTTGAGGCGCTGAAGGTAGAGTAAGTACGCAATGGAAGGCTATTCGTATTTCAAGATCATTCAGTGACATCTTACAAAGCTTATGTAACCAAACAATGAATGTCAGGTAATGTTGATCATTATATAATAGCAAACGTGTGGCCTTCATATTTTCCAGATTTAACTCCATGGACAACTACGTTTAGGGCGTTATTGAAAAAAAAAACACCAATACATATCCCCTTATTACAATAGCTTTACTCATGGCCCCTTAAACCAGGAGTTATCCAAAACAATTAAGGAGTATTTCATAGAGGCATGTCTACGATTCCAGTTCCGCATTGAAGCTGTCTCCGAAGCTGCAAGTGGATTCATAGAATGATATTTTAGGAAAGCTTATGGAGAACACGGGCTAAAGATTTATTGAAATTTATTTGGTGCTTCCTAGATAAGAGTTTTATTTATTAAATAATCATATCTTCCAGCACCTCTCGCACCTATATATGTGTCTATGCATGTATATGTGTGTTTGTGCGTGCGTGCTTCTGCATGTGTGTGCGTCTGTGTATGTGTATGCTTATAGATAGATAGATAGATAGATAGATAGATAGATAGATAGATAAATAGATAGATAGATAGATAGATAGATAGATAGATAGATAGATAGATAGATAGTTATAGATAGATAGATAGATAGATAGATAGATAGATAGATAGATAGACATATATAGATAGAAAGACAGATATAGATAGATTGAGACAGAAGAGAGGTAGATAGATAGATGTATATTGATACATACATACATAATACATACATACATGCATGCATATACACACAGGTGCACAAGAACAAAGATAGATACAAGCATATATAGATGGAACTATACACCAATAGACAAACTGTATTTACGTGTGTGTGCATACGTGTCGTGTTACATTATATATATGTGTGTGCGTAAATATATCTATACATACCTAC
>NW_021824315.1:12500-15000 GCF_006345805.1 Octopus sinensis | reverse complement strand
AAATTATTAGCACTTCCGGTACATCATTGAGAAGTTCCGGTACATATTTATGAGATGATGACGGAGAGAGATAAAGAGAGACAGACGGAAAAGGGAGATAAAGAGAGAGAGAGAGCGAGAGAGAGAGAGAGAGTGTGTGTGTGTGTGTGTGTGTGTGTGATGAAAGACAGAGGTGTGTGAGAGATGGTGAGGAGGGGAAAAAGGAAGAGAAAGGAGAGAAAGGGAGATTTAAGCATTGTTAGGCCTGATAAATATTGCGACAATAATCGGATTGAGGTCTTCCGGTCGTGAATGTACCCTTTCACTGAATAGCTTTATCTTTCTTTCGTGCTCGCTTTCATTCTTTCATCCTTCTTTTCCTTCTTTCTTTCTTTCTTTCTTTCTTTTTTCTTTCTTTTTTCTTTCTTTCTTTCATCCTTTCTTTCTTTTTTATCTTTCTTTCATCATTTCATTATTTCTTTCTTTCTTTCCTTCTTTCTTACTTGCATCCATTTCTTCTTTTTATCCTCTTTACTTTCTTTCTCTCTTTCTTTCTTTCTTTTATCCTTTCTTTCCTTCTTTCTTTCTTACTTCCCTTCTTTCAACTTTTCTTTGTTTCTTTCTTCTTCCGTCTTTTCTTTCATTCATTCTTTCGCTGTTTCTTTTTGTCTTTCATTCATTCATTCACTCATTCTTTTCTTTCTTTCTTCCTTTCTTTCTTTCTTTCTTTCCTTCTTTCTTCCTTCTTTCTTTCTTTCTTTCTTTCTTTCTTTCTTCATTGCTTCTCTGACTACTTCTCTTTCTACCACCATCTCTACCTTTCATTTCCTATCAATATACTTCTCTTTCTCTCTCTCCCTCCCTCTCTCTCTCTCATCTCTCTCTCTCTATCTCTCTCTCTCCTTCATCCTTTATCAACGCAGCTTATTCCTACTCTCTACCTCTCGACCTACTTCCTATCTCTCTTTCCCTCTTTCTCTCATACATGCATACATGCATAATAACACACATCCATACATAAATACGTACACACACACACACGCACACACATACACATACATACACTCACATATATACACTTGCACATACATACATACTTACACATTCTTCATTCCCTTTTAACCTCACTTTCACCTTTCTCTACTCTCTCTCTCTCTCTCTCTTTCTTTCTCTCTCGCTTCCTCTATTTTATCAGTCAAATTATAAGTCTACATGTATTTTATAAAGCAATTACTTGATAGCTTGGTTAATTACTTTAATTTATGGAGCCTGATGCAATTAAAGGGATTGGTATGGCAGCGTGATCAAGAATTTCGCGTTGCAGCCACGAGATTCCGGGTGGTAGAATCCCACTGTGAACAACACCTTGGGCAAGTCTTTTTCAGTGACATTTTGATAAACAGAAACACGGCGTGCATACATAAATACATAAATACATACAATAATACAAACTGACATACAACAGAAATACACAGAAATACACAGAAATACACATAAATACATAAATACATACAATAATACAAACTGACATACAATAGAAATACATACATACTCACAAAAGCATACATATATATACAGGAGTATATATAGACAGGCGGCGAGCTGGCAGAAACGGTAGCACGCCGGGCGAAATGCGTTGCCGTATTTCGGATGCCGTTACGTTCTGAGTTCAAATTCCGCCGAGGTTGACTTTGCCTTTCATCCTTTCGGGGTCGATAAATTAAGTACCAGTTACGCACTGGGGTCGATGGAATCGACTTAATCCCTTTGTCTGTCCTTGTTTGTCCCCTCTGTGTTTAGCCCCTTGTGGGTAGTAAAGAAATATATATATACAGGAGTGGCTGTGTGGTAGTAAGTTTCCTTCCCAACCACATGGTTCCGGGTTCAGTCCCACTGCGTAGCATCTTGAGCAAGTTTCTTTTACTATAGCCCTGAGCCGACTAAAGCCTTGTGAGTGGATTTGGTAGACGGAAACTGAAAGGAATCCGTCGTGTCTAGTTATCTATATGTATGTATTTGTGTGTCTTTGCTTGTCCCTCATCTTCGCTTGACAGCCGATGTTGGCGTGTTTATGTCACCGTAACCTAGTGGGTCGGCAAAAGACACCGACAGAATAAGTACTAGGCATACAAAGAATAAGTCTTGAGGTCGATTTGTAAAAGGAATAAAAAAATTATTTGCATACATAGAGAAACACGCATTTAACACACATATATAATATATATATAAATATATAGGTAGTGGGTAGCGATTTTCTTCACTACTTCAGGGAGTGACGACCCTGCCTGACACGAGTCCCGGACTCAGCTAGATCCGGCTGACAGTACCCGGTATGGGCCCTTATCCAGGGTTACGGAAAGGAGACAACCTTCAAAGAAATCCGGCAGCCCCTGCAACCAACCTGGTGCCACTGACAGAGTATTAGTCGGCCTCGGTGTTTAGAAGAAAACCTTAGCCAATGAGGCCGCACAAAGGCATTGAACACTGAACCACGTTGTTGAAAGTGAGCTTCTTAACCATA
>NW_021824315.1:7500-10000 GCF_006345805.1 Octopus sinensis | reverse complement strand
ACGTTTCGAGCCTACGCACACACACACATACACACACACACACACACACACACACACACACACACACACACACACACACACATATATATATATATATATATATATATTTGGGTCATCCCATAAATAATGCGTTTTTTTTTCAATTCCATGAAGTTAAACATGGAGGGGAACGGGATAAACTATCTGTATCAACTTGCTATAAAAGCAGGTTGTAATTTTACCTTGTTCTCTATTCTTAGTACAAGGTCTGAAGTGTGTATTTCGATCTCAACAGTTATTCTTTCGAAGCTATAATGGAAGTGACAAAGGAGCGTATTCGACATATTTTGCTTCAAGAGTTAAAAAAGGCAAAAACGCAACGGAAAGTGCGAGGAATATTAATGCAATATATGGGGATCGGACAATAAGCGTAAGCCAATGTCAACGGTGATTCTTGAAATTTCGAGCCGGAAAATTCAGCCTGGAATACGAACCTCATTCTGGAAGATCTGTAGATCTCGACGAGGACGCCCTGCAAACCCTAGTGGAACAAAGTCCCATGATAACTGTTGAGGAACTAGCAGAGAAGCTTGGATTTGGTCATTCAATCATTCATCGAAACCTGTGTGCCATCGGTAAAGCCAGCAAATTGGGTCAATGAGTTCCTCACAAATGTTCCAAGTCTAATCACGAGCGGAGAGTGAATGTGTTCTCTTCTTTGCAGTCAAGTCTCATGAATGAACCTTTTTTTGGGACGAATAGTGACTGGTGACGAGAAATGGGTTCTCTATAAAAATGTCAACCCCCGAAGACAGTGGGGAGGGAAAGGGCATCCCAGGATAGAGAAATTCTTCACCCACGTAAAGTGTTGTTATCTGTTTGCTGGGATATGAAAAGTTTAGTCCACTTTGAACTTTTAAACCCAAACCAAACAATAACAAAGGAGATCTACTGTAAGCAGCTTGGGCGGCTTTAAGTGAACACTAGAAGACAGACGACCATCTTTGGTTCCAAGACGAAAGGTGTTTTACCATCAGGATAATGCTCGGACCTAATACAGCGAAAATGACATTATAAAAGCTGGAACAGCTTGAATAGGCAACGATACCTCACCCACCATGTATGTCGGACATTGTCCCATCTAATTATCATTTATTCCGCAGTCTATAAAATCATTTGGACGGAAAAAAAATATGAATTCTGTAGACAATGTCAGAAGAGTACTGGAGGAGTATTTTTCGTCACGGACAAGTAGATTTTTGGAGAGGGGCTTTGCAGGTCTACAAGATAGATGGAAGAACATTGTAGAAAATGAAGGAGCGAATAATTTAGATTAAAAAAGAACTTCATTTATCTTAATTTAAAAAAATAAAAGTATAAAAACCCGCATTATTTATCGGACGACCCAATATTTATATATATATATGTAGATATATATATATATATATACAATATATATCATATATATATATGTATATGTGCGTGTGTCTATATATATTAATATAACATGAATATTATATATCACGTGAGTACGTGACCGACCAAGCTATCAGACGTTATACACATCGTTGGCCACAATGCGCATTTGCATTGTTTTAGCCTTCAAATGATGCCACCCCGGTAACTAGGCGAGCAATCCAACATTCGCCCTTGATCGAAGGGGGACTGAAGTAATGTGAAATTATGCGTTTTTCTCAAGAACCACGCGGGCTTCCAATCAGAAAATCAAACCAACAATCTTTCGATCGTGGAGTGTTACATCCTAATCACGCACCTTGACACACACACACCACCACACCATTAATATATATCTATTATATATAATATATATTTAATATATATATAATATATATATATATATATATATATATATTAGGTATAGATATATATGTATATATATATATTATATATATATATATATATAAATATATATAAATCTATATATATACGTGCATATCTAAGTATATTTGTATAAGTGTGCATATGTACCATATATTCATATATTCTGGTCATTTCAATATGTGACCGCGTGTGTATCGTTGGCGATTTTCTTTCTCCGTCTTCCCTTCTTTGGACTTTTTCCTATACTTCTGATGAAGAGCTCTGCTCGAAACGTGAAGTCCTCTTTCTTTTCTTTCCTTTCCTGAGCGTCCAATAACACTGTACTTACTCCATGTCCTCACGTTGTGGTGTTTTCTTGCTTGTTCATGTTGGGATTGATTATATATATATATAATATATATATATATATATACTAGTAGTATCGCCCGGCGTTGCTCGGGTTTGTAAGGGAAATAAACTATAAAAGCATTTTTAGAGATGTAAAAGTATAATAGCCATTTTAAAGGCTAACCACAAAGGGGGGGTGTTTTACTGTAGCTTTTACGTTCTGAGATTTAATAATAAATTTTTAGAGTCACTTCCCTTATATATGCCAAAAATGCATTAAAAATGGGAAAATTGATGGTAATTTTTAAAATCGTAGACTCATCGTAGACGCGCGCTAATACGCAGAAGGGCT
>NW_021824315.1:0-2500 GCF_006345805.1 Octopus sinensis | reverse complement strand
TGTTGCGTGATACCTTAGACATGTGTCTTTTACTATAACCTCAGGTCGCTCAAATCCTCGTGAGTGGATTTGGTAACTGAAAGAAGCCGTCGTATGTGTATATATATACGCAGCAAGTATAGATGGGCCTGGACACGTCGCCCGGCTCACCGATAATCGGTGGACGCACGCAGTTGTCGAGTGGTACCCGCGTGGGCGGAAAAGACCACCCGGGAATACCTCCACGACGGTGGCATATTACGATTTCAGGAGGACGATATCGGATCACGCTGAATGAGAAAGGCGCGATCCAGAGAGGCAAGTGGACAGCGTGCTGTGACCAGCGGTGTCAAATGGGCGCCTGACGGACTGGTCGGTCAAAGTGAAAGTGAAGTGATTATATATAATATATATATATTATATTATATATACACATATATACACACACACACACACGTATATAGCAATATCAAACTCTCTGAGCGAGAAGTAAACAGTAGCAGAACGGAATCGTGAAATATAATTTCCCAAGTAAATGTGGAGATCCTATAGAGGACGATGCTAGTGTTCTTTTTAGCACCAGGAGGACATCTCATCCAGTTTGCTCACGACACAATGCCTGTGTCTGGTTAGTTTTTGAGAGGGGAAATCATCGTTCTCATCTCTAGTCTTACGTGATACACACATGTATGTATTATGTAGGTATGTATACATTACCTCCATATATATATATTATATATAATATATATATATATATTATTTATCATATCAAAGGGAAATGGAAAAATAATAGAAATTTTCATTTCCAGTGGCCTAACGTGTAAAGATTTAGCCCAAAGACTATGTATTAGTCATAAAATACAGTGTACATTTAAACACATAAGGAATCCACTAATGGATTCAACACGCTAGAAAGAACAGCTAGGTTCTATAACCACAAAATTAGGGATAAAATCGACAGGCATGAAATAAAAATTAAAACATTTTACCATCTAATTTCCTGGACCAATTGGTTTCTGATTTTAGTTTAGCAAGTTAATAACTTTTACTTTATCGATCACGAAAGGATGAAAGGCAAAGTCGACCTCAGAGGAATTTGAACTCAGAATATGAAGACGACTTGGAACTGCAAGAATCCTTCATAGGGCCCTTGAAGCATGACCAGTAAACAGGTGTGATCTTAGTCTAATGGCTATGGACCGTTGACACATTCCATCTTAACCAGCAAAATAAGGTGAGCGTTTAAATCAAATAATAATAATAATAATAATAATGTAAACACAACGTTTAGTTGTGTTTTATTAATATCATTAGCTGATGATCTTTGTATGAAAAGTATGTGGACTTCAAAAACTGATGTGGTTAATTCAATTTAATTTATTAAAATTTAGTTCTCCTTTTATTTCAGAATGACTAAATGGTCTTTTTAAAGCGGTTGAAACTGGTGGCATGTTTTGGTAAGAATTTAAGTGCTTACTCACCTTCATCCTCGATAAAGTTTTCAAAGCACTTTCTTCTTTTTGCTTTTTTAACACACACACACACGCACGCACACACGCACACACGCACACATACACTCTCTCTCTCTCTCTCTCTTTCTCTCTCTCTCTCTTTCTCTCTCTCTCTCTCTCTCTTACGCACACGTATTTACAGATCCGGATATGACTCATTGTTCAGGACGATAGAAGTGGGCAACAAAGCTTACCATACTTAGATTAACGAGAGGTAGGTTCATACAGGTGAAGAGACTGAGCCAGTTTCCTGTTTTATTCTCAAACCAGCCAGCTCTGACCTCTCACACCTACCCTACAAAGTCATTCTAAAAATAAACAGGGACAACATCAAAATCTCAGAGTTACAAGATGCCGTACAATTAATTTAAAATAATGTAATTAAACAGGCTTTACATTTGACAGAGTAATCTGAATGCTAAAGGGTTAAATGAAACAAATAAAAAGGAAAGATAAATTAATTTCAGAATGTATATGGCCAAAGCAAATAAGGCAACCAAGAAGTTACAGGTTCGTAAGGAACCATCAGCAGAATCGAATTTCTGTGGTCAAGTGGGTCAATGCTCAAACGATTCCATACATTCATCTGCAATTCAATCCAAAAGAGAGGAGTGACGGGATCGAATTCAACTGATAATGGCCAACACAAAGCAAAAAAAAAAAAAAGGCAAAGCATTTAAAATGTTGATTGATTTATCAGAAATAGTAACTTAATTTCCTTCAGATCACAGCCTTCAATAAACGCGGAAAACACTTTCTTGATACTGTATTCTTCATTGTTTATACTTGGTAGGTAGGTAGGGTATAATTTACACCTGCTATTTCTAGCAGACACAGTTACTGCATAACAGCTTCTCTTTCTTCTGTGTTTTTTCTTGTGAGTATGTCTCTAGACATGTGTGTGTTTATGTATGTGTATATGTATGTGTTTATGTGTATAAGTATGAAGGCACGCGGCCTAGTGGACTGGGTGTGGGACTCACGATCGCGAGATGGTGGTTTCGATTCAT
>NW_021824314.1:0-19183 GCF_006345805.1 Octopus sinensis | reverse complement strand
AAGAGTGAGAGGAAGTTGTGGCGAAAGAGCACAGCGGGGTTCACCACCCCTCTCCGCCGGAGCCTCGTGGGGCTTAGGTGTTTTTGCTCAATAAACACTCACGGTGCCGGTCTGGGAATCGAAACAGCGTTCTTACGACCGCGAGTCCGCTGCCCTAACCACTGGGCCATTGCGCCTCCACTACTGTCGTTGTTGCTGTTGTGATGGTGGTAGTGGTTCTTATAGTCGCCGCTATAGATATTGTTATAGTTTTGGCTGTGGCGTTATAACAGATGTTGTCGCTGTTCCTTACTGCTATCGTTGTGGACACATCATGGTCAATTGGTTAGAAAATTCGCTTTGAAATGACGAAGTCCTGAGTTCGATCTCACTGCGAGGCATCTCGGACGCGTGTCTTTTACTCTAATATCCGCTCGAATCAGGCCTTGTGAGTGAATCTCAGTTGATAGAAACTCTGTGGAAGCCCATGGAATGGGGTTTGTTCTTGTAATTCAAAGGTCCAGCAGCCTTGTCACAAACTGTGTCATGCTAAACTTGACTGAAGATTACGTTAACGAAGCATGTAACTGGAATATTCAACCATTCTCATTCCAGTTCGGTGAGCTAATGGGAAATCCATTTACTGTTTCTTAGCACTAAGTCAATCCTGATCAAAGACGTTCCACTGACGACCATCCCGATAATATTTTAACTGTATGTAGTGTCATGTTATTCAATATTACCTTTTTCTTTCAAAGGCGGCGAGCTGGCAGAAACGTTAGCACGCCGGGCGAAATGCTTAGCGGTATTTCGTCTGCCGCTACGTTCTGAGTTCAAATTCCGCCGAGGTCGACTTTGCCTTTCATCCTTTCGGTGTCGATTAAATAAGTACCAGTTACGCACTGGGGTCGATATAATCGACTTAATCCATTTGTCTGCCATTGTTTGTCCCCTCTGTTTAGCCCCTTGTGGGTAGTAAAGAAATAGGTATTTCGTCTGCTTTTACATTCTGAGTTCATATACGCTCAAGGGGTCGATAAATTAAGTACCAGTTGCGTACTGGGTTCGATCAAATCGACTGGCTCCCTTCCCCCAAATTTCGGACCTTGTGCCTAGAGTACAGAAGAATATTACAATTTTTAAAATAATCAAACGCAAAGGTATTATAGCCATAACAATTTCGAAATATCTTTAGCGGTAAACAGGGTCATAGGGCATTCCAGCCATGACTATCCTGAATTTTTCTTAGCTATATGTATGGTTACATCAGTCAGTGTTTAGTTTCTTACGGCCAAAGGCTTTTCAACCACGATTATCCCTGAAATATTTCACTACCTGTAAGAGTCAGATTGTTCGATGTTTCGTTTCTTCATTTAAAAAGAATAGAACACGATTTGAGAAGGATATAGTTGCTATTTCTAACAGTTCGAACGACCATGCAGAGGTTACTTCTTTGTTAGTATAACTTTTACTATTGCAGAGGGGGAGGCGCAATGGCCCAGTGGTTAGGGCAGCGGACTCGCGGTCGTAAGATCTCGGTTTCGATTCCCAGACCGGGCGTTGTGAGTGTTTATTGAGCGAAAACACCTAAAGCTCCACGAGGCTCCGGCAGGGATGGTGGTGATCCCTGCTGTACTCTTTCACCACAACTTTCTCTCACTCTTACTTCCTGTTTCTGTTGTACCTGTATTTCAAAGGGCCGGCCTTGTCACTCTCTGTGTCACGCTGAATATCCCCGAGAACTACGTTAAGGGTAAGGTGTCTGTGGAGTGCTCAGCCACTTACACGTTAATTTCACGAGCAGGCTGTTCCGTTGATCGGATCAACCGGAACCCTCGTCGTCGTAACCGACGGAGTGCTTCCCCACCCCACTATTGCAGAGCTGTAATGTGTTTTTATTGTCAGTGCAACGAGATAGGGCAAGCGGAAACAATGTAGTATAAAAGAGATAGTTCTATCTTTCGTGTGTGAAGGCTAAATAATCCTGTTTTCGAATATACTTTTCGGAGAAACCGCTTAGAAATTTTAGAACCGTGTATTTGTCAAGCTCCCTTGGTATATATATATATATATATATATTATATAATATATATATTATATATATATCATACATACATAAATAAATACATACATAATACATACATACACTAATACATATATTTATGCAAGAAGAAGATGTAATAAACAAGTTTTAATTACGAATTAAAACGTTGTTTTCGTGCAGTGGTAACAGCTGCCAAGTTGCCGAGTTTTCCTTCTCATACGGTTACGTAAATTATTTTGGAAATTATTACTAAATAAATACGATCCTGCAGCAGCTGTGTGACAGTAGTTTCTCAGGTAGGTTGCTTCACACACACATACATACATGTACATATATGAGTATGTATTATGTATATATATATATATAATAATATATATATATATATTATATAATATATATATTGTGGGCTATTGTGTGGTAAGTAGCTTGTTTACCAACCACATGGTTCCGGGGTCAGTCCCACTGCGTGGGCACCTTGGGCAAGGTCTTCTACTATAGCCTCGGGCCGACCAAAGCCTTGTGAGTGGATTTGGCAGACGGAAACTGAAAGAAGCCCATCGTATATATGTATATATATATATATGCGTGTGTGTGTTTGTGTATCTGTGTTTGTCCCCCTAGCATTGCTTGACAACCGATGCTGGTGTGTTTATGTCCCGGTTACTTAGCGGTTCGGCAAAAGAGACCGATAGAATAAGTACTGGGCTTACAAAAGAATAAGTCCCGGGGTCGAGCTGCTCGATTAAAGGCGGTGCTCCAGCATATATTATATATATATATATATATATATATTACTCTTTACTCTTTTACTTGTTTCAGTCATTTGACTGCGGCCATGCTGGAGCACCGCCTTTAATCGAGCAGCTCGACCCCGGGACTTATTCTTTTGTAAGCCAGTACTTATTCTATCGGTCTCTTTTGCCGAACCGCTAAGTAACCGGGACATAACACACCAGCATCGTTTGCAAGCAATGCTAGGGGGACAAACACAGACACACAAACACACACAATCATATATATATATATATACATATAACGATGGCTTCTTTCAGTTTCCGTCTGCCAAATCCACTCACAAGACTTTGGTCGCCCCGAGGCTATAGTAGAAGACACTTGCCCAAGGTGCCACGCAGTGGGGACTGAAACCGGAACCATGTGGTTGGTAAACAAGCTACTACCACACAGCCACAGATATACATATGCATACAAATGATACTATACATATATATATATGTTATATATATTATATATATATATATATATATATTATATAGATATATATATATATTGGTATAATATATATATATGTAATATATATATATAATATATATATATATATATTATATATATATATATATATATATATATATATATAATCTATATTATATAATATATATATATATATATATATATATTATATATATATATATATATATATATATATATATATATATATATATATAAGGCATAGGAGTGGCTGTTGTGGCTGTGTGGTAAGTCGCTTGCTTACCAACCACATGGTTCCGGGTTCAGTCCCACTGTATGGTACCTTGGGCAAGTATCTTCTACTATACCCTCGGGACAACAAAAGCCTTGTGAATGGATTTGGTAGACGGAAACTGAAACAAGCCCGTCGTATAAATGTATATCCAAAGGCTGTCTCACTGATCAAACTGGCCTTCAGCGAATATTTTTTTGCTGGAAATAGTGAGAAACCATGGTCTGGGAACTGGTTGAGATGGTAAACGTTTTTAATTTTCATTCCTTTCGAGAATTTATCCTTATTTGGTGGTTTGAGTTTTCTACTGCTCTTTCTAGCACAAAGCTTTCCTATTTGGAAGCCTCTTATTGTATTTCTATGTGAATAGAATATAGTCTAATGACTAATTCGTTTTTTGCGCTAGGCCATTGGTAATAATAATTTCTTATTACCCTATTGTTATATATATATATATAATATATATATATATATATATGTAAAATAATAATAATAATAATAATAATAAATAATAATAATAATAATAATATTAGGGAGTATACCAAACTTAGAGGGAAAAATTAGATTTAGGATTAAATCAAATTCGCAGTATAATATAAATTAAATTAGTTGCCTAATAGTGGTTTTATCTTAATTTAATTATATTACATATTTATATAATATATATTTATATATATATATATATATATATATATATATATATATATATATATATATAGATATTTCTACATAAGTAGATACTTGAATATATACAAATGTAATCTCTCCCTTTCTCTCTCTTTCTCTCTCTCACTTTTTATATACACACCTACACACACAAACATGCACACACACACACACATACACATATGGTTATTTAGCAGTATTAACGTGTCATCTGTAATGACCGCAAACATGTTTAATGTACTTAAATATATGGAAAAATGACTGAAATAACATAGTTAAAATATAGAAAATTACTTTCATTTTTAAATGTAGATGAAATGTGTTTCTTTCAATAAACTGTTGTTTTTACCTGTTATGCTATACTGAGCTCTCATTTTCTTGTTTCAAAAGTCTGCCCAATACACACGTATATACAAATAAAAAAACAGAATTTTATGGAAAGATGGACTTATTGTGATTTACTTTGAAAGTTAAATAATTGTTACATATCCAGTAACGATGTGCTATGTATGTATGTAATTGTTTAGCTTTATTTCAAGATTTCTTGCCAATACAGACAGAGCCGGTTACTAACCTAGATCCAAGGTTCCTTCATTGGAATTTCAATATCACGTATGTATACGTGCAGATTTGTATGTATGTATGCATGTATGTATGTACGTATGTATGTATGTATGTATGTATGTATATGTATGTATGTATGTATGTATGTATGTATGTATATATATAATTGTTCAGTTTTATTTCAAGATTTCTTGCCAACAAAGAGCCGGTTTCTAACCTAGATCCAAGGCGTCTTCATTGGAATTTCAACATCAACAACAGGGTATTTTTGTATGTATGTATGCATGTATGCATGTATGTATGTATGGATCACTCTCCCTCCCTCCCTCCCTCTGTCTCTTTCTCTCTCTTTCTATCAATCTCTCTGTCTATCAGTCTGTCTGTCGTCTGTCTGTCTGTCTGTCTGTCTGTCAGTCTGTCTGTCTGTCTGTCTATCTATCTATCTATCTATCTATCTATCTATCTATCTATCTATCTATCTATCTATCTATCTATCTGTCTATCTGTCTATCTATCTATCTATCTATCTATCTATCTATCTATCTATCTATCTATCTATCTGGCCATGCATCTATCTATTATCGATCTATCTATCTATCTATCTATCTATCTATCTATCTATCTATCTATCTATCTATCTGTCTATCTGTTCTATCTATCTATCTATCTATCTATCTATCGTCTATGGTCTATTTCTATCTATCTATCTATCTATCTATCTATTTATCTATCTATCTATCTATCTATCTATCTGGCCATGCATCTATCTAGAGTCTGGATCTCAATGTAAGGACAAATTCGTAGACCCGGAGGTAGACTGGTCGTCCTGGATGTCGACGGCAGCAATGGTGCGCTTTTTCGCTCGTATCAGTTTACGCACCGCCCTTAACAGGTCGGGCGGATTTCTTTCAACGTCTAGAAGTTTTCTTGGGAACGTCTCGTCCTTTACTCTTAGTGGGGATTGGAATGCTACCTTGACACGCATGTAGACTACGTGGTAGAGATAGGAATAGACGGGGATGCAAATGCCTCAGAGACCTGCTCAGACGCTTTCAACTGTCTGACAGGTTTCGACTAGACCACCCGAATGCGCCAACGTGGACATGGAGCAACCGCATCGGGTCGTCGAGATCGTATCTAGATAGGATACTGTGTAGGACAGTAGATAGAGATAGCATAGGATGTCCACAATTCCACATAGTCAGCTACACGGATCACAAACTTGTGACATGTACGCTAGACTTAGGTAAGACACTAGGCAGGGTCCCGGATACTGGAAACTAAACGCGTCTTTCCCATCGAGACAAGTTTTCAGAGACCGGATTAGCACACTAGTAAAGAGGGCTTTGACGGGAGCCATCATCAACACAAATGGTGGTTTGCCCTCAAGAGAGCAGTAAAAGCAGAAGCGATTAGGTATACAGCAAAGCACTAGCCATAGATAGAAATAGAGTAGAGGGTGAGCTAGTTAAGAAGCTAGAAGAGGCAATTAGAAGCGGCATCGCATCCGACGTTTTGGCGGCGAGGTTGGCCCTCGACCAACACTTCAACGCCAAACACGAAGGATGTGCTGTCAGAGCTAGGATGTGTGCTCTAAGGAACGAAGGTGTTGGAGCCGCGAGAGAGGCCCGGGTGGCAGAGGCGCAACAGGGCAACAAAGCCACCATTCGGTCACTGGTAGATGAACAGGGGCGCGAATTGCTCGAGCCAAGTAAAATGTGTGAGGCCTTTCACAGCATTTTGCCCGACTGTTCGGAACGAGTGGAGGGCAAGAACGTAGGGTGGACTTCAGTGCCTACCTACATAGCCTACCACGACTCTCGACAAGAAAGGCAGGGTGCTGCGAAGGTGCCATCACGGCGGCGGAAGTGCGGGAAGCGATGGCAGAATGCTCGAGGGACAAATCACCGGGTTGGATGGTCTACCCTACGAGCTTTACAATTGTATGCCAGACTTGTTTGGAGATCTCTTGGCGGCGGTGTACTGCAACTGGCAGCAAAACGGGAGCATTCCTGGTTTTGTGAGCCGAGGAGCCGTAACACTGCTGAAGAAAGATCTAAACAAGGGAAATGTAATAGATAACTTTAGGCCCATCACTCTGCTTAATGCAGACTTGAAAATTTTGGCCAAGGTGCTAGCGAAGAGGTTGGCGCTTGTCATCGAGAAACTGGTCGACAAGGCGCAAACATGCGCCGTGCCAGGCCGGACCATCCATGACAACCTCCATCTGATGCGCTACATCATAGACAGGGTAGTTAACGAACCTGGCATGGGTGGGGCCCTGATCAACTTGGATCAATCAAAAGCCTTGATAGGGTAGACCATCGATACTTGGAGGCAGTCCTGAGAGCGGCTGGTTTCGGTCCCGTCTTCCGCGGCTGGATAGCTGCCTTGTACAGAGGCATCCGTTCGGTAATTCGCGTAAATGGACATCTATCGAGACCTTTCGACATTGCACGTTCGGTCCGTCAGGGATGCCCTCTCTCGGCGCTTCTATACGTATTGACTCTTGAGCCACTACTGCGGAAGCTGGCGACTCTAAGGGGCATCCCGCGAGAATTGGGATGCGGGACGAGCGTGTCTGCATACGCGGACGTCACCGTCATAGTGTCTAGCCACGAGCACATCGAGCTGGTCGGCGAGACACTGAAAAACTACGAAGCGGTGACAGGAGCGAAAATCAACCGGGAAAAGTCAGTGGGCTTGCGACTAGGCACCTGGAGAAGCAAGCCCATGCCGTCCACCAGCGCCTCCGTCGTGGGACGCTGGACCGACGGCCCGGTTGAGTTGCTCGGGGTCTGTTTGGTCCGGACCTCCAAGTGGAGAAGAACTGGAACGAGATAACGAGTAGGGTGGTCACTCTCGCCGGCAATGGGCCGAGAGGAAACTGTCCCTAAAGGTCGAGCGGAGGTGGCGAACACGTACATCGCGTCCGTCATCTACTACCGCTGACCGTCGTACCTTGTCCCGACCCTACCATCACCAAACTACAACGCATCCTCTTTCGCTTCTTGTGGAAAGGATGCGTCCCGATGGTCAGGCGATCCATTTCTGTCAACACCCGTTAAAAGGAGGGCTGGGCATGCCGTGGTTGATGATGCGCAGACACGCGCTCTGAGACTGCGACATCTCTGGCTCTATGTAGACGACGGTGAACAGGTTGTGGTCGCCGTTTGTGAGGCACGCTTTCCCGCAGCTCGTCTCCATGACCGAACTGCAGTCGTGGATCAAAAGAGGCCGAGGAAGGGCGAATGGCCACCGCGAGTGTCGCGTTGCTCTCAAGCAACTCTGCCGTCCTGGGTCGACCTTAAGTGACTTCAACACAACCAAAGCATTCTATAGGGGTTTAGTGGAGGGGCGGTACGACGACGAGCTCGGGGCGAACCTGGACGTCGACGAGGAGTACCTGACCCGCCTGTCGGGACGACTTTCGGGCCAGGGCCCATGGACAACTTCCAGAGATCCCTGCCTGGCAGTGCTACCGAGAAGCGCTACCCGTTCGGGATAAGCTCTACAGACACGGCTCGAGAAACACGGGGCCGACCTGCCCGAGATGCGGTCAGAGCGACGAAACCGTTCTGCACGCACTCGTTCAGTGTCCAACAATTTCCGACCTGTGGGCTTATGTCGAACAACTGCTGTCACGTGTGGGACGAGTCGGTTTATCAGCTGAGTCTATCGTCAATATTGTCACGCCTCCTTCCTTCAAACGGGAGGAAGAGCTATTTTCATCATCCTTGTGGCTATGGCGAAAGAATGTATCTGGTGGACGCGTCTGAAGGATTGGAGACAAACACTTTCCTCTCTGGTCAATCTCTCATCAACTTCTTCAAGTACCACTTGAAAGGAAAGTGAGAGTAGAGAGGCAAGTTTTGTCTAGCGAATGTTTTAAAAAAAGATGGGTGAATGTAGCAAGAATGGCACGTATGAATGACGAAGCACCTTGAGCATAGTCCTATGAACCCAGAAATCGAAAACAGAGAGTTGCTTATTTGCAAAAAAAAAAAAAAAAAAAAAGAAATATAAAATGTGACTTCATTGACCGAGGTTACCGTGGTCTTTTCCGCAGGCTTTTCTTTCCACGGGTAAACCTCACCTGTCCTCCCCTTTACACTTCATATTGACATTTCTGTGATAACGATCCCTATTGATCATTTTTTTTTTCCTTCCCCCCCTTTTTTTTTTCCTCTCCCCCCCCCCTTTTTTTTTTTTTTTTTTTAACCCCCCTTATTTTTGTCCTTTTCTCCCTTTTACGATCCTTTGATCGAACCTCCCCTTCCTTTTTTTTTTTTTTTTTTTTTTTTTTAATACTTCAAAAGAAAAGCTCTACCTTGTAATTTGTTCTATCTGTGTGCAGCCCTGTGGGCTAATAAAGAAACATATCTATCTATCTATCTATCTATCTATCATCTATCTATCTATCTTATCTATCTATCTATCGTCTATCTGTCTATCTATCTATCTACTATCTATCTATCTATCTATCTATCTATCATCTATCTATCTGTCTATCTATCTATCTATCTATCTATCTATCTATCTATCTTCTATCTATCTATCTATTATCTATCTATCTATCTATCTATCTATCTGTGTGTCTGTTTGACTGTCTGTCTCTCTGCATATATCCGTGATTTCATAATTAGTGCAGTAATGCACCTTTTAATCCTCAGTGCAAGCATAATTCAAGATTTATAACGAATGAACAAAATCAACATACCAGACTTACAACCAACGTATCCAACGTAGCATATAGAAATGCTCACCCTTTACACATGTATGTAAATGACGGGATTTTTCTAATTACATTTCGGTAACAACGTGCTTATTCGGAATAAGAATTCAGTACTGAATATACTCCGATTAAATTTACAATTTAAAAACAGGATAAAATCTTTATAAGAATTTATTAAGTAGTTAGCGTGAAAAACCTCATAAGAGAAAAAAATTCATCAATTTTTTCATATATTTATTTATATTTTATAGAGGGTATTACTATACATAGGATTAAAAAGTGCATTACTGCACTAATTATGAGATCACGGTGATTTGCAACAAAATTCTGTTTTTAAATGCCTTACTTCGAGAGTTGCATTCGATACGATGTGTTTATATATATATATATATATCACCGTAATCACCGTGACCGACCAGGCTATCAGATGTTGCACACATCGCTGTTCACAATGCGCTTCGCATTGTTTTTTTAGCCTTCAAATGACGTCACCCCGCTGGCTAAGCGAGCAGGCCAACAGAAGAAAGAGTGAGAGAAAGTTGTGACGAAAGAATAAAGCAGTGATCGCCACCATCCCCCTGCCGGAAATGAATTCTAATTACTTAATCTAGGGAAAAATGAAAAAGAAAAAAAAACTACCAGAAAACTAAACCATTCAACACCAACAGAATACTGACCAACAAATATTGAATTCATGCAACGCAAAGAAAATTATGGACAAAAGAAAATACAAGGAAAATTAAAAAAAATCTTAAAGATGGACTATGAATATAATACATCTACGTAACACAACTACTTAAACATTGAACCTAAAACTAAAAGACAGACAAACCTGAAGCTGACCTAGAGAAGAGACGGCATGTCATTGAAGAGATCACGAATGGTAACGAAAGGACTTTAATAATCACAAACGACTGATTGATTAACTGAATGATTAATCAAATAATTGATTAGTCAGCTGCTTAAATAGGTGACTAATTGATGACTAATAAAGAAGTGAAATTGAACCAGTGCGTGTGCTGTGTTTACCGTTGGCGTAATGAGCCTTCCGAGATGCAACAATCTAAAATTAAAGGAATAGAATTGCTAGATTTTTCTATGGTCCAACGAAATTATTCCGCCTGCCAAAGATAAAACTTAAAGGTGATATAGAAGCAACAATAATATAATCCTGTACTTGTCATTGTAAGCTTAATGAAATTAGTTTCAAACATCAAAGTTACGAGGATAAAGGAATAATGTATGTAGCAACGAGAGTAGTAACAAAGGTAAGTGGACAGTCTGTCAGATTTACTTCTGTTGGAATATCAAAACCCAATCAAGCAACATAAAACAGAAAAAAAACATACAAATAAAATATATAAAAATAAAACAAAAATATCTTTCAATTCTTAATCAAATCAATACTAAAAAGACAGAAATGAAAGCAAAGGAGAGGCAAATATTAGAGAAATATTACATAAGAGAAAAAAGTACTCGAAAGTAACGACTATCTGAAAGAGGACACCATCACTAAATTGGAAGGAATCCATCGATAGGAAAATCAACAACAATTATTTGAACCAAACAAACAGTTCGGCTACAAACCGCAAACGATTCAATCAAGAATGAGATAAAAACCAAAATATAAATCAATGTTGAATGAACAGAAAGAGAAAGAGAATAAATGTAGGGCGGTGTATGGACAACAAAGTAATTACTTGGATGAGGTTTTTTTTTTAAAACAACAAACACGTTGTCGAACAATTGGGAAGGCCTTTCAACAGAAGATGTAGTCGAAACACAAGAGAAAACAAATAGCAGGAATGTTTCAGGAAATGGAAAAAAAAAAAAACGAAGTTAACGGTTGGAATATTTAACAAGCATACAAGAAGTACTACTAGAAATATTAGAGAAAAAATATCCCCCCGAAATACCCCCAAACGGTTGAAATATTTATCAAGCATACACGAAGTACAACTAGAAATATTAGAAAAAAATACCTCCAAAATACTGGTTATAGAGCAAGACTCACGTGTTTATGGCTGACTTTTTATCTCCAGGCAATAAGCCTCTCTTTTTCCTTAATGACGTGTCCACTTTGGAGAATTCTTGATTCAGGTGAATATCCTTTTTTTTGTGGAGTTGGTTTTAATTGTTATTTGGTGATTGTAATACACACTCTAGAAGCAGAGATAGTTTTAATAAATCAGAAATTTATGTTGCATGGTATTTGATACACCTGTATTGGCCCATTTTTGTTCAGATACATGCCATTAGCTACTTTGAGTGATTTCTCTTGGCTTACTTTCGTTTAAATTATGCAAATTACTTAGACCATAAACGCGTTCTAC
Source organism: Octopus sinensis (assembly GCF_006345805.1). NCBI lineage: Eukaryota > Metazoa > Mollusca > Cephalopoda > Octopoda > Octopodidae > Octopus > Octopus sinensis. Next base: position 7,364 of record NW_021824314.1, on the reverse strand, counting down.
GTTTTTTTTTTATATATGTTCAAGTCCCTTGACTCCTGGAGAGAAGGTCGGACAATTGTCATTCTGATGATGGCCATTGAACCAGAAACATGTGTCCACGACTGTCCTCTTATCTTCAGACAAAAAGCCAATCTTTTTCGTTCAAGGCATGTCAGTTTGAGAGATCCCTCCATTCTTGAGATTAAGTCTCCTTCTCAACAGGAGCTGGTTGTAATTGCCATTTGGTAATACAATATATTTTCTAGAAGCGGGGATAATTTTGATACATCAGGTGCTCCAGCATGGCCGCAGTCAAATGACTGAAACAAATAAAAGAATAATTTACGATGTGTGGTATTTGATATATTTGTATCTCTATGCTCTAGAAACACCTGACTGGCTAACTTGTGGATGGCAAAATACGATAGAGTTTTAAAATTATCAACATCTAACCTGATACATTATTTACATTTGACGGATATTCGTCCTCATCTTGTTTGTTGTTAACACATTTCAGCTGATATACCCTCCAGCCTTCATCAGGCGTCTTGGGGAAATTTTGAAACTGACTTTTCATTCCTAAAGTATTTTTCGATCATATGCCACGGGCATATGGCGTAGTGGTTAAGAGCACGGGCTACTAACCCCAAGATTCCGAGTTCAATTCCAGGTAGTGATCTGAATAATAATAATAATAATAGTAATTTTAATAATAATAATAACAATAATAATAATGATAACAACAACAACAATAATGATAATAATAATAACAACAACATCGAAAAATAACTTAGGAATGATTACCCAGGTTCAAAATTTCCTCAAGACACCTGATGAAGGCTGGAGGGTATATCAGCCGAAACGTTGTGTTAACAACAAACAAGATGAGGACAAATATCCGTCAATTGTAAATAATGTAAATAATGTACATAATTCCTCATCTCTTAAATATAGAACTGTATTCTCTAACCTGCTTTCCTACAGCTTATGATTGTAAAATGTAGTAATACCTCAGAGTATGAATTAATGTAGAAAAGTTAGAATTAATTTCCAGAAGAACAGAAGGGATTTCGCAAAGATCCACATGGCTGCAAAAATCATTTAATGATCAACAAAACTTTAACCAAAGATTCTAAAAGACAGAAGGAGGGTTTTAAGCATGGCATAAATTGACAATGATTCTCAAATTTATTAGTCTCGAGCAATGTAGCATCCACAGTTTGTTGATACATTGACCAATATTTAAAACTAAATTTAGCATGTGAGAGCAAGCTATCACTTTTCTTTGCATATGGGCGACATCAGGTTATATGGATATTGACCACGGTCGAAAATTCTTACATTCTTCACAGTCTCTCAAGAGATGTGTGGGTGTACTGTCGTCGTTTACTTTTTAGTTGCTAATTTGAAAAGGGGATGCAACTCTTCCAGTCAACCTGTAGTTCTCCGCATACCTAGAGCTTGCGAGCCTTTCCATTGTCAAAACGGATGATCATCTGCATAGCCACAGTGTCCTTCTGTCAATACACTAGCTTGTCGTTGACTGCCATGTCAAAGTATTGTATACCTGCAGGAAATATAACGGTTTATGAAGGTTGACTCATTTTCGTCAAATCCCTGACGGTGGTAACCGAACGGATACTTTGCCCTGGCAAAGGAAAACCTTTAACTATGCAGGGTACAGTCGTCACTTCGTAAGGTATTCAGAAAATACCTGCATACTAAGTTATATGATAATGAAAATAACTAGTAACACTACTTCGGATAGTGCACAGATTTATTGGAGTAATCCATAGCAGATCTGAATTAGAAAATTGCATGAAGGCAGTCGCGTAAAGAGGAAAATTAAAAACAGTAATGTTATAATAAATAATGAAATTACAGGGAAGACAGTGAATTATAGGAAACACAGATTTATAAATACACTGTTTTTGTAAGGGGGAAAACAGGATAGATAATGATTATACCACTCCATATTTGACAAAGAAGGATTATATTTACAACAAATGCAGAAAAGCAGGAACTTCCGATAACTAGTAATATATTTTTCGATGTTATTATTATTATTATTATTATTATTATTATTATTATTATTATTATTATCACCATTCTTCTTCTTCTTCTTCTTCTTCTTCTTCTTCTTCTTCTTCTTCTTCTTCTTCTTATTATTATATTATTATTATTATTATTATTACTATTAGTAGTAATAGTAATATATTATTAAATATCAGTTGCAGACTCTGTTGTATAACATATATATCACGTAACATAGCAATGGAAAACTAATACAAATCTGCACGTATACATACATACAAAAATATCTTGTTGATGTTGAAATTCTAATGAAGTAGCCTTGAATCTAGATTAGATGCCGACTCTTTCTCTGTTGGCAAGAAATCTTGAAATAAAACTGAACAATAACATACACACACACATACATACATACATACACATACATACATACATACATACATACATACATACATACATACATATATTATTCAGTTTTATTTTAAGATTTCTTACCAAATAGAAAAAGAGCCGGTTTCTAACCTCGATCCAAAGCTCCTTCGTGGGAAGTTCAACATCAACAACAAGGTATGCATATATGTATGTACGTATGTACGTATGTATGTATGTATGTATGTATGTAAGTATGTATGTATGTATGTATGTATGTATGTATGTATGTACGTATGTATGTATGTATATGTGCAGATTTGTATGTTTTACATAATGTATGTATTCTCGTGCATATACTTGCATTTCTAGACATGCTCATATATATTTAAATGATAAACTTCTGGAAAGTTTCACAGATTTTTACAGCTCCAGTGATGTATTGGATCTCTAATCTTCGAATTAACTTTCTCCTTTCTGATTTTGAGAAGCCTAACTTCTCAAGATTGGTATTTAGGCAGTGTGTTACATATCCCAGGGCCCAAATAATTACAAGTGTAAACCTGAACTTGTAATCTGGATAGAGTAACTGCAGATTTCTCAATAGTTCAGCATAGGTGTCCTCACCTACTACTACTACTACTACTACTACTACTATACTACTACTACTGATCTGCTGCTGCTGCTACTACTACTACAACTACTGTTGCTGCTGCTGCTAATACTACTACTACTACTGCTGCTGCTGCTACTACTACTACTACTACTACTACTACTACTACTACCACTACTACTACTACTACTACTACTACTACTTCTACTGCTATTGCTGCTGCTGCTACTACTGCAGCTTCTACTACCACTGCTGCTGTTGCTACTACTACTACTACTACTACTACTACTACTACTACTACTACTACTACTACTACTACTTAATCGTAAATTGTAACTTACAAAAATAAACGGCGCCGATATCATTTCTCTGAGATTTATGAAAAACAATCAATTTTCACTTTGAATCATTGATGTAAAATGTTTGTAATGGTGGACGTTTGTTTTTCTCCCGTACAATCTCCATCATCATCATCATCATCATCATTTGTTGTAAAAGACTGAATGTCTGTGGAGTTTAAAATATTATTTCATTGAGTCATTCATGTTTAACGATCATTTTCTTAAAAAAAAAAAAAAAATTAGAAAAAAAATTACAATAAATATTTTTTAATTGCTATGCGTTATTTTATGTTAATAGAAATAATAGAATAAGCGAGGGAAGTTTTCAGAAGTCTGTGGAAGCTTTTACGGTTCTGTTTATGAAAGTAGTATTTATTTTGTTAATACATATTTTGTTTTCAGCGCTGAATCATTCTAATTAAAATTTTCGTATGCAGGCGAAATAATGCGACAAAGGCCAAGCCAACGAAAGATTTTATTAACGAAAATAAATAGAAAGCAACGCTAGAATATAATGGCTAAATAATAAAATACGAGCATGATAATTAATATAAAGAAGTATAAGTCAATAGGTCACAGCAAGGATGGTATAGGAAACTATCAGCAATTAAACAATATAATTTTCTTTATAGAAACTACGTGAGACGACTACTAATTTTACAAGTCTAATTATTTCGCCTACAAACAAACCATCTTCAAACTGTAAAACCCCGGCTTCGTCGTTATAAAAATAACTGAAAGAACACCGTAAGAACTTAGATTCAGAGAGCTGAAAAATTAATCTGTGTTTTATAGCTGGCAGACGACAAAATGTGATTCTATTCAAAGTATAAATGTTTCTTTAACCTACAGAAACCCGGTACTTTAAGAATCTCTAAATACAACGCAAATTAACATGTTGTCAGATAAATTCGCTCGTTTCTTTCTAATTTTATTTGAATTAACACGAAAAATGTTTTTATTGTTATGTTTTATGGTTGTTTTTGTGACTCTATTCTTTTTCTGCAACTGTTTTATCTTTCATCTTTTATCTTTCCCGAGTTTCAGTTATTAGACTGCGGCCATGCTGGTGCACCGCTACGAAGAATCTTTAGACGAAGGAATCGAGCCCAGTGGCTATAATTTTTTTTGTAAAACCTGTTACTTATTCGACCGATCTCTTTGCCAAACCACTAAGTTACGGGGACATAAACACATCAACACCGGTTGTCAAGCAATGGTGGGGGACAAACACACACACACAACACGCGCACACACACACACAACACGCGCACACACACACACACCACACACACACACACACACACGCGACGAGCTTCCAGTTTCCGTCTCCCGAACCCACCCACTCACATAGCTTTGGTCAGTCCGTCGTTACAGCAGAAAACACTTGCCCAAGGTACCACGCATTGGGACCGAACCCAGAACCATGTGGTTGGGAAGCAAACTTCTTACAAAACATCCAAGTCTTTGCGATTTGAGTAAATTTTTTACCTCTTTTCAAATATCTGGCGATGATGGCGGTGCTGATGGTGGTGGTGAGTTTAAATACCAAAGGCAAAAAAGAGTATTTTCGACACCTGCTTTGTTTCGCTTTCAATCAAGATTCCAAGACTGCCAAAGCGATCCGAAACATTTGGGCTGTGGATGGAGAGGGGCTATTACTGAAAGAACTGCAAAGAAATGGTTTTCGCGCTTCAAGGAGAGGAAACTCGACCGTACACACTCTCCACGCTCCGACCGACCTGTTCAATTCGATGAGAATCGATTGAACGAGCTCATCCACGATAAGCGACCGAGATCCCACCGTCCCCCTTGAAAGGGACACCATGCAGTCGCAAAGGTATCCATTAACAGCTGAGTGGAGTCGAGCAACGTGAAACGAAGTATCGTTTTAAAAAAGACCCACAACACACTGTTGGGTCTGGAAATCTTTTCTACTCTAGGCGCAAGGCCCGTAATTTTTTTGGGGGGAGCACCAGTTGATTAGATCGACCCCAGTACGCAACTGGTGCTTAATTTATCGACCCTGAAAGGATGAAAGGCAAAGTCGACCTCCATGGAATTTGTACGCAGAACGTAACGGCAGACGAAATACCTATTTCTTTACTGCCCACAAGGGGCTACAGACGCCAGTCGGTAGCAGGACAGGAATAAGGTGAAATGAAATCTTTTATCCAGAGTACAACGTTCCATTCGGCCCGGGAATCGAAACCATGATCTTGCGACCATTAGGTCCACAAGGCCACGTGCGGCCACCAGCTATATAAATATTTGGATCAATAAACTTAATCATCAACGTTTAACATACAGCGAGCATGATAAGGTTCTTCTATTCTTTTCATTACACCGTGCCTTTGGGAGCAGATCAAACAAACTTTATTTTCACTGCAAAAGGAATTGTAATATGTGATCTCACCAATTAGATTAAGGTTGGCGATTCATTAGCCTAGAAATAAATGCATTACAAAATTCTGTTTTGAAAAGTGTCTGATGGAAGAGAGTTTTCTAACTCGGTTGATATCAATTTGTATAGCTGTGTGAGTGTCTGTGTCTAAATGAAGTTTGAGTGGCATAGTGGTTGGTGTGATGCAGATGACGGTTTCAATTAAATCGGTGAGCTGGCAGAAACGTTAGCACGCCGGGCGAAATGCTTAGTGGTATTTCGTCTGCCGCTACGTTCTGAGTTCAAATTCCGCCGAGATCGACTGTGCCTTTCATCCTTTCCGGGTCGATTAAATAAGTACCAGTTACGCACTGGGGTCGATATAAACGACATAATCCATTTGTCTTTCCTTGTCTGTTCTTGTTTGTCCTCTCTGTGTTTAGTCCCTTGTCGGTAGTAAAGAAATAAGTATTTCGTCTTTCCTTGTTTGTCCCTATATGTTTAGCCCCTTGTGGGCAATAAAGAAATAAGAAAACCTTATAGTCTCAAATATTTTCCTTAGCATAAAAAAATCTAATTCACTTCCTATGATAATGTCACTAGTCACGAGTAAATGTTATCGGCTGAACGTTAAGTTGGTTAAAAGAGTACAGGGCATTTCGTATTCCATCCCAATTATTTTGTCTCTCTCACACATACACGCACAGATACAGATGTGTTCCGTAGTACTATGTATACATACATACATACATACATACATACATACATACATACATACATACATACATACATATACATATATATATATATATTATATATATATATAATATATATATATATAAATATATATCTATATATATATATAAACACATAGGTTTATATTTAGATGTCATATATATATATATATATAGATGTCATATATATATATATTATATATATATATATATATATATTATATATATATATATATATATATATATATATGTATATATGTATATATGTATGTATATGTATATATATATGTACGTATGTATATATGCATGTATGTATGTGTGTATATATATTGTATATGTGTGTATATATGTGTAAATGTATGTGTGTATTGTTGTTGTAGAAAGTATATATTTCTTTGGCGTTTGCTTTTCTTTCATGTTGGAACAGTTGATATCTCAAAGAAAACCAATCAATGTATGCTAGCTTGAGCCAACTCGACCTCTATCATCCTTCAAGACATTCAACTGCACAAACAGAAGGATTGCATTACGATATATGATATTTTATAACTTGAAAATATTTCTAGAATTACATCGTAGAATTAAAACAAAAAACAAAAAAAAGAACTCCCTTTATTTCATTCTGTTTATAACATCATTCCTGACTTCAGTTCATCTTTCCCTCCTTCTTCTCTACCCCACCGCCTCTTAATCATCATTGTCATCTCCTCTTCACAATCATCACCATCAATCTCCTCCACCTCCTCCCCATCCTCTCCGTCCTCCTCCACCACCTCCTCTTCGATCCTTTCCTCTTCCTTCTTCTCACTTTTTCATTTCGTTATCATCTTTTCCTCTTACTCTTCCTTCTTTTTTTCTCTAGCCCCTTTCCCTTCCATTTCATCGTGTCCCTCCTATTTCTCCCCCTCCTCCTC
>NW_021824313.1:0-19145 GCF_006345805.1 Octopus sinensis | reverse complement strand
AAAGTCTTTTACGTTTCGAGCCTACGCTCTTCTACTGAAAGGGACACAGAATAAACAAAGAGAGAAAAAATGTGTGTAGTGGCTAACTATCTATCATGGCGACTGTGTATATAATATACACACACACAATATGTATACACAATGAGTGAGAGAGACGGAGAAAGTGTGAGAGAGAGAGAGAGAGAGCGAGAGAGAGGGGGGATGAAGGAAAGACCGTTGCTTCGAACCGAAACGGATGTTTTGTGATAGAACACGGAAATCGTTATTTCATAAATATACAATATCATTATCCCAGCAAAACTGAGACATTAGCACATACAATTTCAGGAATCTTCAAATCAAATGCTCTTAACACTATTCTCAATACAGATGAAAATTATGAATATATATTTACACATATTCCATACTTTACTATTGAAGACCACAAATTCAATCTTGATTACCTTAAATATATTTCTTGCCTTAGCATTTTATGTTTAAAACATTTTCTATTATTTTACTTTCTTTGCAATATTGATTTCTCTGTGGCAAATATAATACATTTGATAGCTGTATATTCATTAACACTCCACAAAATTTGGTTACTTATAACACAAAACAAAAACTTGATTAGAGCAGTAAAGTTGCATTTTAACCGAACACTTGATCAATCAGCAAAATTAATGCATTTCTACACCGAAGATGTTATCTTGCAACTGGTTCTGCCAAATAAATATTGCATATATAGTAGAGGTATTCCATTGTATAATAAAACATAATTTTAATAGACACGAACATCTTCATTAATCCATTTTCGTTTCAAAACAAAGGATATTTCTTGTCGTTAACGATGTTCCTATATCAATTATTCTTCGATTCTTTTCTTCCTGCTGGATATAGTTTTATTTCCTATTGTTCATCCTATTCAGAATTCAAATAATGTTCAACGGTAAACAATAGATGAAAATGGAAATTTTATAGTTAACGTTTGATGTACGCAATGGCTTCTTTACATTACGTGCAAACACATTTCGCTATTGAGAGTGGTATATTTTCTTGGTAAATTAAACTATTTATCCATGCAAAATGCCTCTTGCTGTTTTGCGCATTTTTCTGTTCCCATTTCGAAGACGGTCATAGTTTCGGTTAGTTTAAGCATAAGTGCTTATAGTTTCAAAGAGTGGAAGCAAGGTACAAATAAATTTAGATACAAATTAAGGCGATGAAACGCTAGAAACATTAGGGCGTCGAACAAAATGTTTGGTGGCATTTCTTCGAGGTCTTGACGTGTAAATTCATATTCCGCCGAGATTAATTTTTCAATTTTTATCCATTCAGGGCCGATAAAATACGTGCCAGTTCAGCCCTACGATTAATATAATTGTCCAACACCAACCTCGAAAATTACAGGCGTTGTACATATACTAGTGTTGTGGAAGGATTCCGACCCTCGCCCCCGTGACTAAAAGTGGACCGACACATTATTAGAAAGTAAAGAGCTGTCGAGTTGACAACAGCAATTGATTGTGAGCAATGGACGTAATGCGTTCAGCCATGTATACAAGTAGCCATAGTGCGTCGTGTGGATGCTCTCTATTCCCACGATTCGTTAAATTATTTACACAACACCAGGATATATAAACTAGAAAGAAAAAAATCCTAGGTAAATATATTCTTTAATATAATTGGCATAAATCAAATGATTATTCGACAAGATGAAAAGGATGACGGACTAAATACAATTAACCTTTAGTCGACCAGGCTGAACCCTTAAAGCAAAACTACTTGTCCCAGGGAAACCTGTCAAATCTCTGACATGTTCAGTTCAAATCAACGGTTGACATGTAGAATATTTAGTAAAATATATTCTAATATATCATCGAAGCTGTTGTAAGATTTTCCGAAATAATATTTATTTCTATTCTCAGCACAATGTCTGTAATTTGAGAGGAGTTGGCTAGTCGATTACTTCGACCCCCATGCTCTTCTGTTACTCATTATGAAGAGCCCGAATGGATGAAAGACAAAGTCGACCTCAGCCTAGAAATTCCTATAAGCTTTTTGTCCAACGTGTTGACGATTCTATGAGCTAAGCTTGCTGCTGCTTTATATTCCAAAATGATATTAATAATCTATTTCTGCTTAACATCAAATATTCAACATCTCTATACCCAGAGAGGAAGGAAAATGGAAATTACAAAACGAATGAAAGACGAGGCAAATATGAGATGCAACAATCAACACTTTCAAGGAGTGGAATAATATCATTCAAAATCCTAGCAACCTACGAAATATGGTTCGTTGTCGTCTTAAAATTCGGCAAACGGTCCTCTGTCAGATGCAACAAAAGAAATAACTAGTTCTTACTGAAATGAAGAATGCACTTTACTGTTTTTTTAAATAAATCGATGGAATGTTGGAGGGTTCCAAAGTGCGATTTCTAGCAAAGATTCTTCATATTTTGCTGGTAGATTACTGCCGTAAGGTTTTTGCAAGTATGAAGATATTACATATATATGGTGTGTTATGAGAATTTATGGTAAGGTATCCCATAGAAACTCAACAAATATGTTAAAAATGGAGAAGAGAAGATGTTAAAATTTGAAAGAATTTCAATACATGCATCGATCGTTTCAAACAGCGATATTAACATGTAATTACATGGTAGAATAACTAAAATTAATTTGATTAAATTAAATTTTTTAACATATTTGTTGAGTTCTAACGGATACCTTTCCATAAAGTCTCTTAACACACACAAATACACACACACACACACACACTATATATATATATATATATATATATATATATATATATAATATACTCATACAATTAGCTCTCAGTTATGATTACGTTAATACCATCACACGGAGAAGAAATTTAATTAGTTTTCCTGTTACATTCATAGTTTGAGCTGCATAGTGTTTTCGAGTAATAAGATATTGTTTGCAGATATCTATCCCATATTGGGTGGGTTTGTTTCTAGGAAGTTGTCTTTAAGTGTTTTGTCATGATAATAAAGACAGCAATTGGTGCAAGTGCCCAAAAGCTTGAGGGACGGTTTATAGGCTGCCCTGACCTTTAATATATCCTCCGTGTAGTAATGGAAAGAGTGAAGGGACTGTTTGCAACACTGAATGATAAACCTCATAGAGTTTTATTGCGTAAGGTCTTAGTCCGTCGCCCTTTAAAGAGTACCTCCAACGTTTACTATGACTTCCAAGTAATTAGCACGGGACTAAAATATTTATGCGAGGTCAGTTACTTAACCACTGCAAAAGGAAAAGAGTACTCAGCTTATATATCAAGCATCGTCGGAATTCAAACTCAGAATATCAAAGGAGCTAATTGATATTACTCTATAAATTAAGGACACGGACACATATTTGGAGGAGAGGAATAGTAGAGGAAACCACCCAGGGGGCTTGTCTGGTCTTTATATTACCGACCACTGTAATTATGAAAGACAATGTTGATATAAGCGATGTTCGAAATGAAGACATGATTAATATTGATCCATATTGATTTCTAATACTGAACTGAGGATATTGAAGGATGAGTCTAAATATTGCAAAGCATTTAATCCATCATCGCTCGACGCTCCATTGTCTCTGTTGCTCACTACTTTCCCCCTTTTTTGTTTTATTATTGTTTTGGTACTTTTTATCTGACTATATTGATTTGTTATATAGAACAATGCGTGAAAGCAATATAAAAATGTATAGTAGTAATTAAAAATAACATAATAAATTTTTCTAAATTAGAATTTTAAATTTGAGATATTTATATACAATATTTCGTATCGTTGAATTAATATCCTGAAATTTTCACGAAGTCATTGTTGATTTCATTAAAATAGATTAGAAATGAATAAACTACTAACATCTTCAAAGAAAACCACTTGATTATTAGACATTAAACATTTTAAGCACTGTTTTAATGACGGATAGAGACAACAGGCATTCTGAGGAGACACCAATTATGCATCACGCTGTGAGTTGTGTTATTTGGTATTTGATATTCATAATCTTCGAGAATACATTCTACAATTTCTGCCAAATGAATTCTAATACAATTCGCTGGTGAGATCAAATACGTTCAGAATATTGTCCACTTCGATCTGCATTCGTTTTTAGATTACAACAAAATCGCTTGACTGACATTATCGAAGTTATGCAACCTTGTTGATTTTTTCAGTCTCTTATAAACATAAAAGTCTTTTATCTACTAATTAAGCAGAAAATTTCAGCTAATCGATCTTTATTTAACTGCATATATCACTTCTGTGAGATCTATAACTGTGTTATTTGTATGACGTACATAATTCTCGTTTCTGCATCTCATGTAGGTCAATATTTATGCATCTCTAATTTATGATTTCTGAGCAGAGTAGGAGTTGCTGGTGAGGATTGATAACTTCGGAACATGTCCGTTGCTTTCACCAGTCGCTTGAAAGAGATCTACTCTTATCCGCTGCATGTTTATCTTACAAAAACCCGTCGCTTGCCTGATGTGAATGGAGTTGTTATCACTGGTTGTTGTTTACTTAATTTTGAAATCACAGAGAGAGAGAGTTTTACTAGTCTAACTGTCCAGCTAATCTCAGCTAATTGAAGTTCTTGCTACCATTATATTACAAATATAAAAGTCTATAGCTTACGTGCTTTGTTATTTCTACCAAAGTCCTAAATTTCACTTATTTCGATAAATAACTGTCATATATAAAACCACAAAAACACGGAGGAAGAGAATTTCAACAATAATCGCCGGATAAAAGAAAAAAAAAAACAAAACGTATAATTACAAACTCAAACATCTTTTCTGCATTTCAATAGAAAGAGAGTCTTTTATAACGCACTCGAGCAGGGAATTGTTGCTTACTGATATATATCCGGGTGTTGGTCGTTCGTCTAGGATTCCAGTTTGAGTGCTGTAGGGTCTACTTTTTCACCTTTGATTTCTTTCAGAATAATATTTGAATAGGGCAGAACCATTTGAGGTAGACAAAAAAGGTTTGTCATTATAGTAATTGCTATGCACTCGTACATTCGTAGAGGGCGTATGAGTATGATGCCAAACGTCGAATGAATTGTGAACCTCGTTATGTGTAACCTTCTGTATGTATGGTACTTGAGCGGAATATGCTTCTTGAAGAAGTTTAAGAATACAGAAATATTGGTTTCAAATTTTAGCACAGGGCCAGCAATTTTGGAAGAGGGGTTGAGTCAATTACATTGACTCCAGTGTTTAACTGGTACTTGCTTTATCGAGCTCCAGAATGATGAAAGGTAAAGTCAATTCTGGAAACTTTTGAACTAGGAAGTTAAAGTCGGAAGAAATGCCCCTGAAAATATATCTGGTGCGGTAACGATTCTGCTAGCTCGACACCTTAAAGAATACATAAATATACACAATTACTTTTCGATTCTACGAACAAAATGTTTAACACAAAACTAAATCTACAATCATTTCCTAAACAAATGAACAAAGAGGCGTTAGAATTTTATTCTCCTCTCCACGTAATCTTTTACTTCTAACAAACCTCGTTATTCTCAAACCAGATCATCCATCAGGAATCTTGTAGAACTTCTATGTTTCACTGAATTCTTTAAGTTTGTTTTCGTTTGTATTCATACATTTGGTCATTTCCAATGGAAGCTTTTTTAAGAATTAAGTACTCCAGCACAAGAAAGAATATTACTACTGACTTCAAAGCCGGTTTTGTTTATACAGTCGCTTAATGTTGAAGTAATTTTAGATAACGGTGAGAATTCTATTACCTTCCTTAGATTCCATGTTTAATCTTGCAGTCTACGAGACCGTAATCGAAACCTGAAGATAAACATGAAAACCAGAAATACTAATTCGTAAACTAAAAGACTTTTATAGTTTTATCACAGACTTCTGGTATTCGTTCTTGTGTTGGTTAATGTTTTTTCACCCTCATATTCTTTCTTTCTCTCTTTCTTTCTTGTATTCTTCTTCCTTTTCACTTTCCTTTTTTCACTTAATTTTCTTCTTCCTCGTCTTCTCTTTCTCCTTCTCCTTCTTTTCCTCCCCACCACCTCCTCCTCCTCATTATTATTATTATTATTATTATTATTATTATTATTATTATTAGGGTGCGGAACTGCTAGGCTTGATAACACGTTGGACACAGTTTTGTTCCTTATCTTCACGGTCTGAGTTCAAATTCATCCGAGATCAACTTCGTCCTTCATCCTTTCTCTCGTGGGGTCGATCAAATAAAGTACCGTACCAGCTTAGCACTGGGAGTTAATATCTTCAACAACTCACTCACTTCAAGATTCCTGAGCGCGTGCCAAACTCTGAAACAATCATCATCATCATCATCATCATCATCATCAACATCATCATCATCGGCATCATCAACATTATCACCGTCCCCAGTATCGTCGTCGTCGTAAACCTTATTGGTTCTTTACACATCATCCTCATGAAAATACCGTGGGACAAGCAGGTGCAGCAGCAGCTGTGGTAGTAGTAGTAGTAGTGGTGGTGGTGGTGGTGGTGGTGGTAGTAGTGGTAGTGGTAGTGGTGGTATTAGTAGTAGTAGTTGTAGTAGTAGTAGTGGTAGTAGTAGTAGTAGTAGTTGTAGTAGTAGTGGTGGTGGTGGTGGTTGTAGTAGTAGGGTGGTGGTGGTAGTAGTAGTAGTAGTGGTAGTGGTGGAGGTGGTAGTAGTAGTAGTAGTAGGGTGGTGGTAGTAGTAGTAGTAGTAGTAGGGTGGTGGTAGTAGTAGTAGTAGTAGTTGTAGTAGTAGTGGTGGTGGTGGTGGTTGTAGTAGTTGTAGTAGTTGTAGTAGTGGTAGTAGTTGTAGTAGTAGTAGTAGTAGTAGTAGTAGTGGTAGTAGTAGTAGTGGTAGTAGTAGTGGTAGTAGTAGTAGTAGTGGTAGTAGTAGTGGTGGTATTAGTAGTAGTAGTAGTGGTGGTATTAGTAGTAGTAGTATTAGTAGTAGCAGTTGTAGTCGTAGTTTTAGTAGTAGTAGTGGTAGTAGCGGTGGTGGTGGTGGTAGTAGTTGTAGTAGTAGTAGTGGTGATGGTGATGGTAGTAGTAGTAGTAGTGGTGGTGGTATTAGTAGTAGTAATAGTAGTAGTAGTATTGGTAACATCAGTAGCCCTAACAGCAGAAGCAGAAGCAATGAAAATAACTGGTGACTCATCAGGAGTGAGCTAGATGGCAACATTTTGCTTCCTTGGTATTAGTACTAGAATTAGTATTAGTATTAAATGTTCAGACATAATTTAAATTCTCCCCGTCTTCAAGTAGGATGGTTTGTTTCTTTTCTATGGTTTTACCGCGGCCGCTAATGTTTACTGAAGACATTATATATTCATGTTACACACGTCTATACACGCAGACACACGGAAGGACGCACAAAGTCTGCGCACGCATACACACGCACACAAGCATAGAAAGATAAGTGCATACAGCAATCCCTCGACTATCGCGGGTGCTACGTTCCAAAACATCCCACAGAAATAATTGAATTCTAAGAAAATATAAATACCTATCTGTTGAAGAAATTCGTGATGTTGCTACACATCGCTGGTCACAATGCGCTTCGCTTTGTTTTAGCCTTCAAATGACGCCATCCCGCTAGCTAAGCGAGCAGGCCAACAGAAGAAACAGTTAGAGAAAGTTGTGGCGAAAGAGTGCAGCAGGGATGGCCCCCACGTTCTGCCGGAGCATTGTGGAGTCTTAGGTGTTTTCGCTCCATAAACACTCACAACGCCCGGTCTGGGAATCGAAACCTCGATCCTACGACCGCGAGTCCGCTACCCTAACCACTGGGCCATTGCGCCTCCACATATTTACATATAATAACCAGAAATATCGCGATATACTGAGAGCGTGATAGGTGAATTACGATATGGCGAGGGATTACTGTACATGCTGATGAGAGGTTTAAGGACTGAAGCATTGTGGGTTCATATTGAACTTAGATTTCTAGACTATTGGTAAAATGCTTGCGGTCGTCTAAGGCGGTGAGCTGGCGCCATCGTTTGCACGCCGAGTAAAATACTTTTAAGTTTCGAGCCTACGCTCTTCTACAGAGAGGTAGCACGCCGAGTAAAATACTTTTAAGTTTCGAGCCTACGCTCTTCTACAGTAAGGTACACAGAAAAAACAAGGAGAGAAAAAAAATGTGTGTAGTGGCTAACGATCTATCATGGCGACTGATATATCGATATATATATATATTAGATAGATAGATAGATAGATAGATAGATAGATAGATAGATAGATATAGATAGATAGATAGATATAGATAGATAGATAGATATGTATTCGCATAACTTTTATGTCTTTCATATTTTACTTGTTTCAGTCACTGAAGTATTACAGTCGTATGAATCGACCCAGTACATTTTTGAAGCCTGGTACTTATTGTATTGATGTGTGTGTGTGTGTGCGCGCGCGCGCGCGTGTGTGTGTATGTGTACACGTGACAGGTTGATGATTAGGCATGATTGGTGCAGAAGGTTAGAATGGAAATCAAAGCAACACATCACAAATGAAATTTTATCAGAAATATCTTAAAGAAAAAAATGCTCAAACGGAATGGAAGACATATTTCTTTACGCCCTTTCAAAATACACACACAGATACAGATACGCATTTCAATATAAACATACACACACGCATACACACGCACACACACACACAAACAAACACATACATGTATTAATATCTACATATGTATATCTACATAAACGTGTATATATATATATATATATATGCCTCTCTCTCTCTCCCTCTCCCTCTCTCTATATATATATACATATATATAGGTATATATACATACATATAAGTGTATACATATACATACATATATATATATATATATATATATACATATATATATACATATATATGTATAATATATGTATGTATATATATATATATATGCCTAAACCTTTAACGTATATACGATGACACACGTACATCTCTCTCTTTCTCTTTCTCCCAGTATATATATATAATATATATTTATACGTATATAATATATATATATATATATATATATATATACACTTTCTCACATTCACACACGCGCACACACACCTCTATATATGCATATATAGTTGTATACGTACATGCTGACATATATATCATTCTAGCTGCACATGCGAAATCCTTATAGATAATGGGTATATACGCGCAACGCAGTACTGTGCCATATTTGAACAATAGATTCAAAATGGTGACTTTGGAAATATGTTAAACACGCAAAACATAACAAAATACGAATCTAGAGAAAGAAACCTTATGAACCGTATCGCGGACTGCCGTCCAACTTACTTACACATACAAAAGCACACACGTACAGACACAGAAATACACAAACACACAGTCACACAAACATCAGTAAATATCATTCACCGTCTCCCCTACCGTTAACCATCGTAACGTAAACAAAGAATACATGTTTTTACTACAAGATTTGATGATGATATCTGGATATCATGCAAAGCTTGTGTGTGATAGCTGTTACAGTTAAACAATGTTCTTATGGTAAGATGAAACAGATCTAAGCAGGAAGTTAAAAGGAGCCATATTGAATATGTACCGTCTTTATTCGTTTATTATTTATTTTTATAGCTACTTAAAAACACATTTATCTTAAAGGCTACGCTAACTGCTGATGATGCTGTTGTTATTGTTGGTGTTGGTGGTGGTGTTGGAGTTGGAGGTAGTATTTTTTGTTTTTTAATCTTGAGGTCTTTAACACTAGATATCTTCTCGCTGTAATGCACTGCCTCAGCCAGCTTCTGCGATATGTATACGCATATGTATCTATATGTGTATTTATATCTATATATGTATTTGTGTGTGTGTGTGCGTGTGTGTGCGTGTGTGTGTGTGTGTGTACTTGCGTGCGTGTGTGAGGTGTGTGTATATGTGAATATGAATTTTTGTGTATATAAATAAATGTATATACGTATGTACATTTCTGTGGGTGTGCATATGTGTGTTAAAATTGTTTGTCTGTCTGTCTGTCTCTATCTCTCTGTGATACGTCCAGTCACTCACGCGCGCGCGCGCGGATGCAGGCTCAGCCAGTCATGTTTGTGTCTATGATTTATACTTGTATATGTTTTGGCATTCGAATGGATGTGTCGGGTGACGAAAAGGAGGAGGAGGAGGAGGAAGAAAATCAATATAGCAATAACGATGATGGCGAAGAACATGACGACGACGACGATGATGATGATGATGATAAGGATTAGGAGGATGAGAATGAGGGACGATGATGATGATGATGATGAGGGGGAGGAGGAGGAGGGAGCTGATGTGAATGATGATGATGTGGACGATGAGGGTGAAACTGATAATGTCGATGATAATGATGATGATGATGATGGTAATGATGATGATGATTGTGATGATGATGGTGGTGATGGTGATGATGATAATGATGAAGATGATGATGATAATGATGATGACGATGATGATGATGATGATAGTGATCATGACGATGATGTTAACGATGGTGTTGATGATAAATATGATGATAGTTTTGGCGGTGGTATTGGGGTTGTTGATACTGGTGGTGGTGGTGCGGCTGCTTTTATTGGATGAATTCGTTGAAAATCTGCGCAATGAAAACTATGCCACTGCAATAAGCTGATCGATAAATGGGAGAAATCGATCGGCTTTCCTAGTCGTTTTCTTTGCAGGATACAGACAAACTGCTGGCTTTCCTAGCCTCCTTTCCCACAGGACAGAGTTTATATACGGAGCATCTCAGTTGACTTTCTAACAAGACATTATTTTATTTAGTCTTCTAGCCTTCTTTCTTGCATGTTACGGTCTAAATACCCTTTTTTAAAGTTGTCTTCTTGAAGAAGACTATGTAAATAATGGTTGTTCTAGATGTCTTCCATTAGGGATACATGCTAAATATTAGTTTCAGAATAATGGTAGAGACTAAATGTTGATCGTTTTAACCGTCTGTTTTACCTCTAAGCAATTTCTTTGTTATTTAGGGTACACTCTAAATATTCTTCCGGAAATTAAAGCAAGTACTGGACACTTAAGACGTTTTTTTTTATTACACTAGAGTGTAAATATTGTTTTTTTAGCCGTCTTCCTGTATATTTAGAATGTACTCTTTTTGAGGACGTTTAAAATGTACTGTCTTTCAAAGTACACTCAACACCCTGTTCATTTTAGATTTCTTTCATTTCAAATAAAATTTAGACAGTGGCCTTTCGTACATCTAACACATACATGTTAACCATTCCATTTCATTGTCATTCATATATTTGTTGTTATATGCTCTCAGCAAGTTGAAAGTTAAGGATGCCCATGGGGTTTCTTCTCTACCGTTCTTACACATACACTAGACAAGTGTTTGTAGAGTCCTAAATGTTAAGAAAACACTTTGTCCTATATTTTCTTCTCGAGCGTTTGCCATTTAGCTTTCTTTGTTGTAACAGTAATATCTTTTCATGGTAGAAACTAAATGCTTTTCCTCTCAGCAATTTCGTTGTTTTTCAGGACACACCCTATATATTGCTTCCGGAAATCAAGGCAAGTGCTGCTCACTTTAGACACTTTTTTTTTTTATTAAAGGAGAGTGTAAATATTGTTTTTTTAGCCGTCTTCCTGTATATTTAGAATGTACACTTTCTGCGTACATTTTAAATGTACTGTCTTTCAAAGTACACTCTACAACCTGGTCGTTTTAGACTTCTTCCATGCAGATTAGATAGGGGCGGGTACCGTGATGGTTCTCAGTTATGCTCTAGATTACGGCTAACTGCATCGTTTAGTATTTAACATCTCTGACGACCCACATTCCTGCACTTGCGACCCATATTGACACTGGATATCTTGCCCTGGTTTCTCTCTGGATCATGTTAAAAAGGTGGAGGGGGTGTCTTTCTCTCTCTTTCTCTCTCTCTCTCTACATATCAATATATATATATATATATATATATATATATATTATATATATATATATATATAAATTTCTGTCATAGACATAGTATTTCGTTGACCAACCGTAACATACTACAAATCATACTAAAATTTACAATTCAATAATGTGCTTTTCCTAGTGTTAGCAGTGCGATATATTCTAAGTTTATCAGTATAAATTTCCTATACATTTCAGAGCCAGCACTGCAAGTTATGACGTTTCGTATACGAATACGTGTATGGAAACAATGCGATCGAAAACAGAAAAATTAGGTGAGTTTATATGTATATTTTAAGAGATACACAAATCCCTCGCCATATCGCGCTTCACCTATCACAGTTCACTTACCGCGGTTTATTCTTTAAGTTTACGTCGATTTCTCTCTGGTGTTGTTTTGCATTAATAATAAAATGAATATATACAATTGTAATAATAATAATAATAATAAATATACATAGGCGCAGGAGTGGCTGTGTGGTAAGTAGCTTGCTAAACAACCACATGGTTCCGGGTTCAGTCCCACTGCGTAGCATCTTGGGCAAGTGTCTTCTGCTATAGCCCCGGGCCGACCAATGCCTTGTGAGTGGATTTGGTAGACGGAAACTGAAAGAAGCCTGTCGTATATATGTATATATATGTGTGTGTGTTTGTGTCTCTGTGTTTGTCCCCCTAGCATTGCTTGTCAACCGATGCTAGTGTGTTTACGTCCCCGTCACTTAGCGGTTCGGCAAAAGAGACTAATAGAATAAGTACTGGGCTTACAAAGAATAAGTCCCGGGGTCGATTTGCTCGACTAAAGGCGGTGCTCCAGCATGGCCGCAGTCAAATGACTGAAACAAGTAAAAGAGTAAAAGAGTAAAAGAGTACATTACTGTTTGTACATTCACGCTAGAAATTTTTATCACAGTCACTCACCTTTTCACAAATTCACTAAGAGAGAGAGAAAGAAAGAAAGAGAGAGAAAGAGAGAGAGAGAGAAAAAAAGAGGGAGAAAGAGAGAGAGAGAGAGCGCTTTCCATTCCACACTCACTTTCTTTTCGAAGTGGAATTTTAAAAGGCTTGACCGAAGAGGATAGTGTATTTCTTCAAATCTTCTCAACCTCGTGTAACGCACAAACATTTTCGCCGTAGCCACTAGACAGAGGATTGTCTTGCCTAATAACGTGTTTCATAATAATATCTGCATGCGTGTGTAAGTAATATCTTGAAGTACATCATTATATTTAGTAGCCTTGCCAATCTCTGAGGTGTTAACACAGTTACAGATATCGTACAGGAAAGCTATGCTCGAACATATATGAATAGAAACGTTGAAGCAGGTTCTAACGAATCCATGTATGGTTTGACATGTAACAATATTCAAAGTGTCACCCATGAGATTGCAACAACACAGAATGTATTGCTCTTAATGTGAGAAAACCGCTGCAGGAATATTGATTGTGTGAATTTTACAATAGCCTTTTATTGTTATCTTAGATTACATAGATAAGTTCAATGGCTTTAAATTCTCGACGCCAAGAGCGAGATGTCAATGACATTTACATTGCTGTAGCCAGTAAACTGAATAAAATGGCAAGTTTAAGATATATGTGTGTGTACACTTACATGCATACATAATATATTACAAAAGTTTTGGTACACACATACACATATATATATATAGTACACACATACACACACACACACACACACATATATATATATATATATATATATATATATATAATATATATATATATATATATATATATATATCCTTTCCTGAGCGTCCAATAATACTATACTTGTTCCACTTCCTCGCGTTGTGTTTTCTCTTTGTTCATGTTTGGATTAACTATTTACACACACACACACACACACACACACACACATATATATATATATATTTGTGGAGGTGCAATGACCCAGTGGTTAGGATAGTGGATTCGCGGTTCTAGGATCGCGGTCTCCATTCCCAGACCGGGTGTTTTGAGTGTTTATTGAGCGAAAACATCAAAAGCTCTACGTGGCTCTGGCAGGGGGTGAGTAGCGAACCCTGCTGTATTCTTTCCCCACAACCTTCTCTCACTTTTGCTTCCTGTTTCTGTTGTACTTGTATTTCAGTCATGTCACACTGTGTCACACTGACTCTCCCTGAGAACTACCTTAAGGGTACACGTGTCTGTGGAGTGCTCAGTCACTTGCACGTTAATTTCATGAGCAGGCTGTTCCGTTGATCGGACCAACTGGAACTCTTGTCGTCGTAGCCGACGGAGTGCCACGTATATATTTATATATGTGTGTGTGCGTTTGCGCGTGCTTGTGTGTGTGTGTGTGTGTGTGTGTGTGTGTGTGTATGCGTGTGTGCGTGCGCGCACCCGTCTGTATAAATAAACAGAGAGATTACATATATTACCAAACATTTTGTGTGGAAGTGAAGAGTCTTGTCCAGCTTATCGGACGTATAAAGACACAGTAAAATAAAACAAGTTGTCTCCCTGTAATATATCTATGTTAAGTAAAAGAGCAAAGACCACTTCATTCACGAGTGACCACGGGTTTGCACCTAGAAAGTTTCTCTCCAAGGCACAAATCCGGGCAAAGTTTTTACGGAAGACCAGCAGTCGCTCATGCATACCACTCTTCTATCGCCACACCACAAATGCTACCCAAGGGAAAGGCAAAGACCGATAAAGCTTGGCACCAGTAATGTCGCAACTCATTTCTACAGATGAGTGAACTGGAACAACGTGAACTAAAGTGTCTTGCTCAAGAACACAACACACAATTTTCCAAAGCACTAATATTTATCATACATTCGCTATCGAACAGATCGTTTGAATGCATATGTATATCAAGTCAATTAAGTCAGTTAATGTTAATTGCGTTACAATTCCTAATTTTTTAGTATAATAAAATTGACCAAACGGAGCATAAATATTGCATATTTATTTGATTCTATATGTATTCAGTTTTGTAGAAATTTCCGTTTCCATGGCGATTTATAATTGCATTAACCAGCATTTCATGTTTATAAGCAATTAGTGTGAAAAGAGCCGAACGTATTTATGGCAATCTTACTATTGTAATGAAAGGAAGAGTATTATGTTTTAGTCACCAACATTATTTGGTCTTTTTCGTATCTTATTTTTGTAATAATTTTTGTATAATGATTTTGTATAATAAGTTTTATATATACGCTCTAATGACGTTCCCAAATTATTAACGGAAGAAGTATTCAAACATTTTACGATGCATCTAAACAATAATTATCCAGTAAAATAATACAGGATTATTAAAACAATATTGATATGCCGAATTAGTAATTTATAAAAATTATATGAGACATTACAAGCGAGAAGCATTCTTAAAGAGATAACAAATAACTGGCTTACTAACCGCCAGTAATTTTACGGCAATAATTGCTACTTGCACTGTCGATATAAATTATAATGAAGAATACTAGTAATTAATTAATCCATAACCATATTTGATTAGAGAGGAAAACAGCGGTTCACCAGTAGGTTGTTTAATTTATCTATTAATGTATAATACACAAGTATAGAGAGTTCTGGAACGATTATGTGTATGAGGAATTCTATGTTGTTGAATAAGTCGTAGAAGAATAATTTCTCTCTTTTATGACGACAGTGTCCTGAAAACATTGGGCTCATTTGCGCACAGCATTCTGAGAAACCGATTTCTTCACACGTTGTGTCTCGTCAGCCAGGAGTAGCCAGAACTCTGAGCATAAGCAAAGTCATTGACTATCTTTATGCTTTCAACGAACAAAGTTCTTTTATGATCGGTGCATATATCTCCCAAGCGCTAAAAATGTGTTATTTGCACCGCCTTCATGGAGATGTGGAGTGAATAATTAAATAATTACATATCTATTCTTGATACATTTAGACAGGTTCAGATGCAAAATTTGTCTGCTTGTGTAGGGTTCGTCAGACAAGAATACTTTCTTTTATGACGAGCGCGTGTCCAATGAATTCAGCACTTTGGGACACGGCATTGTGGGATACTGGTGTTTAGACATGTTGTGTCTGTGTATAATTGTATATTTGTCTTTATGCTTATTAGAACAAAAACTACATATACAGAAGAAATTATGTCAAATTTTCAAGTACGAAACATGAGTAACAAACCCAATCAAACATTGGTATTTTCCCCAAAATATCGTTCCAACGTTACATTCTTTATCTGGGTGACTACTAATTCAACTCTGTCTGTCTGTAGATCTGTCAATCTACAATCTATGTTTCTCTCTCTCTCTATCCCTCCCTCTCTCTGTATATATATATAAATATATATATGTATTTATATATGTATATATATATATATATATATATAATATGTGTGTATGTGTGTGAATATATATTTACACACACACACACACACATATACGCATGTGTGCAAGAATCCATTCATTTTGACTAACCATTATATGATTACCCACATATATAATTACCTATAGATATAGATGGTGCTCTAGCATGGCCGCAGTCAAATGACCTGAAACTAGTAAAAGGATAAAAGGAAAATAATATACATACGTATGTACATATATGTGTTTGTGTGTGTGTGTATGCATATATACATATATATACATAGGTGTCAATATCTATATCTGCATAGGTGTGTATTTGTAGTGACCTTTGCGATAAATATATGAAAACAATATGCTCACCTGACACTTTCCCGAATACGTGAACGTAACTTTAATGCCACACTTTATCTCTGCATACTGATCCATTCAAGATTTTAGTTTGTGCAATTAACAATAGAGGTCATAATTCACGACAATTAAACCAAAATATATATGGATGTACGTATACGTATCCCAAAATCGTAAACTGAATCGAAGATAACTCTGAACTAAAATGACTTTGCTGCATCAAAGGTGTTTAGTTAATGCATATGTGCATATATATATCAAATAAAATCAAAAGCAGAACAAAAGGATGTCGCGGTACACGTGTTTCAAGCTTTATAAACGACCTGTTCTTACATCAGTGTATACTAGATATAAAAGATGGTTTAACGGTCTCTTCAGCTGCATGCATTGTTATTCCAAAGAGTTACATCACACTATAAAAAATATGATAAGTACGTGTAATATTACCCGTAATAATAGGTATATCATATCTCCCTGAGAAAGTGTATTTGTAAAATTTCATAACTAAATAGGCGTATAGGGGATCATTGGATTTCCAAAATCTGCCCATACTGTATCACCAGCCAACATAGAGTGAATGGGATCATTCTTCTTGTAAGGAAATAGAAATAAAGAGAAGGAAAAGGAAAAAGAAAGAAAAAATAGGGAGAACATGGAGAGGAAAAAATAGATAGAAAGAATAAAGAGAAAAAAAGAGTGAGAAAAAATATAGAGGGGAAATAGAGAGAAAGAAAAGGGAGAAAAGAAGGAAGAGAGGAAGTGGAGAGAGAAAACGTTAAGAGAGAAACAAGATAAGAGGACAATGTAAGTAAAAGATAATGGTAATTACTGGTTATATATATATATATATATATATATATATATATATATATATATATATGAAAGAGGTTTGAAAATGCAATTTTAAAAGATGTTTATTACTTGACCGGTTTCACTTTTTTAGAAAAAGATTGTCAAAAGTAACATGTAAAAACTTCATTGTATTAGTTACTGGTTGTCACAAAATATTACAATATATATATATATATATATATTATATATATACATTCTTAAGAAAATGTTAAAGACAGTTTCCAGAAAGAATTATTTAAAAGTTCAGAGGAATATTGGTATTGTATCTGTATATACCCAGAAAATTATAAGTTCAAAAAGGTTACATTTTAGTAGTAAGGTAGTTTTAACTAACCTGATTCCCCATATTATCGTAAAAGTCTTTTACGATAATATGGTGAAAGACAATGGGCACTTGTCTCTTCCACGAGTGGGACAAGTTTTAACAAATGTCTTAGTTTAACTCATAAATATAATGAACTCCGATGTTTCGGATGTTAGTCTTTCATCAGAACACAGATAGAAAGAAAGAGATATAAGAACAAATGAAATAGTTAAAACACGGTGGCTGGAGGTCAGGTAGAACTGTAGATCTATGGGGTGGTTAAGATGAGTGGAAAAGAGTATTGTGTGCGTTTATGCATATAGATATCCGTGTATAGAGACGAGCATAGTGTGTATGTGTGTTTTGATATGGAGTGCTCGTGATGTCATCGGGGCTGTGTAGGCGAGTGGAGGTGTGCAAGTATGGGAGTGTGAGGGCATGGGATAAAGAGGGTTGTATCGAAACAGTGTGTTGGTATAATCATATGTGTAACGGGAGGAGACGGTGGCAGACACGACTGTGAGTTGAACGAGAAGGAAAGACAAATGCGTATTTCAGAAAAAACCGCACACACAAATAATCGCACGCACACAAACACACGCATACACACACACACACACATATTTCTTAGAGTATAATAGAACTTGTTGGTCGTCCATTACCATATGTTAATGGGTGATTAAGTAACCTAATCATGTCGTTTAATATGCATGTTCATGCCATCTATAATAGCGTTGAGTACGCTATGTTTTCTCAACGTTATCTGACTGTGATAAACATTACCGTCTTCGTGTGTGTGTGTGCCTCTGGTTCGTGTTTGACCATGTGAACATGTATATGTATGCATGTACACACACCCACACACATATGTGCGCGTGCGCGTGCGTGTGTTAGTGTATGTGTGTGTCTGCGTGGGCATATGTGTGTGAATGTGTGAGTGTGTATGTGTGGAGAGACAGCGAGGGAGAGAGTGACATATATTTATGCATACATGTATGCATATTTGCATGTGTATATACATATATATATATATACTGATATATCTGTGCATACATGTATGTGTGTGTGTGTATATATATATATATAAATATGCATAAATATATGAGTGTGTATGAGTGTATATATATCTATATATATATATATATATATACATACATACATATATCTTTATACATACATATTTATACATACGTATTTATACAAGCGCACACAGTCACTAACACACATTCAAGAATTGCCTGTATCCACAGAACCAATTTAAACGTTTCCATTAACCTAAACTGTTATAATAGCAGTTGCAAGTCCCATTGGGGAAGGAACCATTTCGCCAACTGATGTTTTTAATGGATTAAGATGGCGGATATGTATATAAGGAAGTGAATGTTGGTAAAGAT
>NW_021824312.1:0-15000 GCF_006345805.1 Octopus sinensis | reverse complement strand
GTTCTTAACTGTTATATGGGAATGTAAATATGTTTGCAAATTGCAATTTACAATGGAATAGTCACAAATAGCTACACTTTTTTAACATATTAATTGTAAAAAGAGATAGTAACGTTGAAACCGACATCTATTTTAAACCAACACACTCAAAACAATATCTACTACTCTCTGCCTGACATGTAACACATACCAAAATCAATATACCTCTTAATTTGAGAATAAGAATTTGCACAATTGTAGGCAATCCTGAAACTTGGAATAAATGATTCCAAGAACTTTAAAATGTATTACAAGAAAGAAAATACCTGCTTAGTTTAATCAAAAATGGAATAGAACCATGCAAAGACAATATCCAAGAATTAAGAAAAGCAACAAAACACCCTGATACACTTAAAACCTTGTCTTATGTATCAATAAACAATCCAAGAAACATGGTAGCATACAACATCATCCAATCAGAATATGCCCCTCCCTCCTGAATGACCTGCAAATAAAAAAAGCACATGAGATTATTAAAAGTAAAAGACAACCCAAATCTTTATAAATGTTACCAGTACCAAATTATCAGCCAAAATTACAACTCCACTGGTCAAAAGGGCAACCACCCAAGCTGTGGAGGTACATGGCTTAGTGGTTAGGCAGCGAGCTGGGAGAAACGTTAGCACACCGGGCGAAATGCTTAGCAGTATTTCGCCTGCCGCTACGTTCTGAGTTCACATTCCGTCGAGGTCGACTTTGCCTTTCATCCTTTCAGGGTCGATTAAATAAGTACCAGTTACGCACTGGGGTCGATGTAATCGACTTAATCCATTTGTCTGTCCTTGTTTGTCCCCTCTGTGTTTAGCCCCTTGTGGGTAGTGAAGAAATAGGTTAGAGCAGCAGATTCGTGGTCTTTGAAACCCCAACTCCAAACTACTGTACTCCTAACACCTCAAACACAGACTAAACCAATGAGATTTTTTCTGGTCAAAAGTGGGCCATCAGGAAAAAATACAAATAAAGTAGTCGCTTCTTAAGGGAACCATACAAGTCGAATGCTAGATGACCATTAGTTAAAAATGGGTTAAAAAGTTCTTTAACTACAACAAAACAGCATAAGCAGAGAATCACCAAACAAAAGCACAGAGCACTGGACAGAAATGTGGCCGTGTGTTCCACAAACAAATGTCATCACCAGAAAGTCAACCAACCAGAATCTAGACTTGGCCAAAACGAAATTATTTAGTATATATATATATCACCGTGATCACCGTGACCTACCAGACTATCAGATGTTGCTACACATCGCTGGTCACAATGCGTTTCGCATTGTCTTAGCCTTCAAATGACGCCACCCCACTGGCTAAGCAAGCAGGCCAACAGAAGAAAGAGTGAGAGAAAGTTGTGGCGAAAGAGTACAGCAGGGTTCGCCACGATCCCCTGCCAAAGCCTCGTGGAGCTTTTAGGTGTTTTCACTCAATAAACACTCACAGTGCCCAGTCTGGGAATCGAAACCGCGATCCTCCGACCGCGAGTCCGCTGCCCTAAACACTGGGCCATTGCACCTCCACTTATATATATATATATATATATATATATATACATATATATATATATATACCATAAATCTTCAAGTATAGTCTGCCCTTGAGTATAATACACAGGATTTTTAGGGGGCTGTACATCTGAAAAACCTAAACCTTGTGTATAATACACACCCCTTCTCTAACTTGAATCGTGTGTAATTAAGCCAGCAGCATCTAGTCGAACAAACACTTCCGCGCATGCATAATACAATAATGGTGATGTTTTTAACTGTTATATGGGAATGTAAATGTTTGCAAATTGTTTTTGTTACATGTGTTTCTGTGTTCTGAATACTTTTATTTTAATAAATGGATGATTCTTTTATGACTTCATTGCTTTCAGGCTTAGCTTAAGGTATTTTCACGCCTGACATCACAAAATGTGTCTGAATAAACATTGCCCGACAGCATATAGAGACTCGGACATTGCTTAGAAAATAATTTTCATATTTAACCTCGTATATAGTATGCACTAGGGATTTTGACCTTTAAATTTTGGGAAAAAATGCGGATTATACACAAGGATTTATGGTATATATATATAGAAATTGAAATCGATCACATCAATGGAAATTGCAGCTGTGATACCAGTGCTGGTGGTATGTAAGAAAACCATCCAAACGTGGCCATTGCCAGTGCCACCCCAACTGGCCTCGTGCTGGTGGCACGTAAAAAGCACCATCCGATCGTGGCCATTGCCAGCCTCGCTTGACCCTCGTGCCGGTGGCACGTAAAAAGCACCATCCGATCATGGCCGTTTGCCAGCCTCGTCTGGCACCTATGCTGGTGGCACGTAAAAGCACCCACTACACTCACGGAGTGGTTGGCATTAGGAAGGGCATCCAGCTGTAGAAACATTGCCAGATCAGACTGGGCCTGGTGCAGCCTTCTGGCTTCCCAGACCCCAGTTGAACCATCCAACCCATGCTAGCATGGAAAGCGGATGCTAAATGATGATGATGATGATGATGATGATATATATATATTTATACTAAATAATTTCAGCTTAAAAAATTATGAACCAAAGACCAACTTCATGTACTATGACAGAAATTGTATGAGATCTTTTTGGTTTTTCTCCATCGTTTAAACCTTTCTCCATTTAAAAAAAAATAAAAACTCAATATGACCGAACTTTGAATCAGGCATATTTGTTATGATTTTAATGAAACATTTAAACTTATATTAATGTCTTTCTCAATGAAACTCATTGAAATTTTTATGAACATTTGAACATCTAATTCTTTAAATATGTTTCTCCGAATTTTCACTTGAAAATTTAAACTCTCCTAAACCCCTTATTTATATATTTTTTACTATTGATAAATAAGAAAATTATCAATGTTTGTTTGGTATTCCAATAAATCTATCACAACATTTTAAAATGACAACACGTTTTGAGATTCAGGAGTATTTTCAAACCCCAAAACAAATTCTATTATATATATAAATAAATTAGATTTTAAAAAAACCCACCTTTTATCAATTCATTAATGAAAAATCAAATTATACCATTTATAAAAATTACATATTATAGAAAGATTAAATATATACCAAATATATACATTTTATTTACTATTTTGCACATTACTTAATCATTGTTATATGTCTTATCTTATATCTAATTTTTCTATAAGATGTAATTTTTCTAAATGGTATAATTTAATTTTTCATTATTGAATTGATAAAAGGTGGGATCTTTTTCTAATTTATATATATATATTATATTTTGTGGAATTTGATTTAGTATTTCTTAATTGAATTTTTCCCTGTAAGTTTGGAATAATATTCCCTCATATTATATATATATATATAGGGAGAGTTTACGAAAAATACAAAAGACGAAGATAGGTGGTGTAGAAAACAAACAGATGTATTAGTATAACGCTCAGGAATAGAAAAAGTTTTTTACGTTTCGAGCCTATGCTCTTCTACAGAAAGAGACACAGAAAAAACAAGGAGAAAAAAAAATGTGTGTAGTGGCTAACGAATACATACATATATATATATATATATATATATATCTTGTAGTATTGACCAGGCTATTGAATGTTGTTATATACATCACTGGTCATAGTGTGCTTTACATTGTTTTAGCTTTTCAATGATTCCAGCCCACTGGCTGGACAGGTAGGCCAAAATTCTGTCTGATTGGAAGGTGAGTCCATTACAGAGTGACCTGTTTACAGCTGAGTTGACTGGAGCAACAAGAAATGAAGTATTTTGCTCAAGAACTCAATGTGAAACTGGCTTGGGAATCGAAACTGTGATTTCCTGATCATAAGTGCAACACACACACTTGACCACTTGACCATTATATATATTTATGTCTGTGTGTCACTGTGTTTGTGTGTCTCTCGCTATGCTTTGACACCCAGTGTTGGTTTCATCAGATCCCCCATGACTTAGCAGTTCAGCAAAATGAAACTGACAGAATCAGAACAAGACTTCAAAGACAAATAAGTTTGAGTAAAACCTGTAAAACCACACAAGGCAGTGCCCCAACATGACCACAGTTGGGCGTAGGAGTGACTGTGTGGTAAGTAGCTTGCTAACCAACCACATGGTTCCGGGTTCAGTGCCACTGCATGGCACCTTGGGCAAGTGTCTTCTACTATAACCTTGGGTTGACCAAAGCTTTGTGAGTGGATTTGGTAGACGGAAACTGAAAGAAGCCCGTCGTATATATGTATATATATATATGTGTGTATGTTTGTGTGTCTGTGTTTGCCTCCCTAGCATTGCTTGACAACCGTTGCTGGTGTGTTTACGTTCCCGTAACTTAGCGGTTCGCTAAAAAGAGACCGATAGAATAAGTACTGGGCTTACAAAGAATAAGTCCGGGGTCAATTTGCTCGACTAAAGGCGGTGCTCCAGCATGGCTGCAGTCAAATGACTGAAACAAGTAAATGAGTAAATGAATGAAAAAAAGTTCAACCACTGAAACAAATAAAACACAAAATATAAAAATAAATCCCCCCCACACACACACATTCCTTTTAGTGGTCCCCCCCCCCAATAAATGATGTTGTAAATATTGTTGTTGTTACTTCTGTAGAGTTGAGAGAGTCTGTAAATTGATATTTCCTGATAATGATGCGGAAAAAATTCTACGTTTTGCATCTTATCAGATTCGCAATCTACTAAACATGTTGACGACTGAATATTATTATCATTATTATTATCATTATTGTGAAGGTGCATGGCTCAGTGGTTAGAGTGTCGATCTTACAATCGTGAGGTTGTGAGTTCGATTCCCGGACCGGGTTGTTGCGTGTTGTGTTCTTGAGCGAGACACATCATTTCACGTTGCTCCAGTTCACTCAGCTGTAGAAATGAGTTGCGACGTCACAGGTGCCAAGCTGTATCGGCCCCTTTGCCTTTCCCTTGGGTAACACTGGTGGCATGGAGAGGGGAGGCCAGTATGCGTGCGCGACTGCTGGCCCTCCATAAACAACCTTACCCAGACTTGTGCCTCGGAGGGTAACTTTCTAGGGGCAATCCCATGGTATTTCATGACGGAAGGGGGTCTCCCATTATTATTATTATTATTATTATTATTATTATTACTAGTAGTAGTAGTAGTAGTAGTAGTAGTAGTAGCAGTAGTAGTAGTAATAGTAGCAGTTGTAGTAGTAATAGTAGTAGTAGTAGTAGTAGTTGTTGTAATAGTAGTAGTAGTAGTAGTAGTAGTAATAGTAGTAGTTGTAGTAGTAGTGGTGGTGGTGGTGGTAGTAATAGTAGTAGTAGTAGTAGTAGTAAGGTGGTGAATTGGCAGATTCATTAGCATGGTCGGGCAAAATGCTTTAGCAGAATTTCACCAGTTGTTTCGTTCTGAGTTCAAATTCCGCCAGGGTCGACTTTGCTTTGCATCCTTTCGGGGTCAATTAATTAAGTGCCAATGAAACATTGGGATCGATGTCATCGACTTACACTCTCCACGAAATTGCTGGCCTTGTGCCAAAATCTGAAACCATCATTTTTTCTAACCATTGAATGGTACGTGTATTTCCCTTCGTTTCCATTGGATACCATGTTTGTTTACATTTTTCTCTTTGTTTATTTATTTTACCATTTAATTACATATTAATCTCCACACTAGAGGTCTTTCTTTGTATTCTCTCCCTCATCCTTCACCATAATAAGGCAATGAGCTGGCAGACTCGTTAGAATGCTGGGCTAAATGCTTAGCAGTATTTTGCCTGTTGCTATATTCTGGGTTCAAATTCCACTGAGGTCGACTTTACCTTTTATCTTTTCAGGGTCGATAAAATAAGTATCACTTGAACACTGGGGTCGATGTTATCAACTTACCCCCTCCCCCAAATTTCAGGCCTTGTGCCTATAGTAGAAAGGATTATTATTATCATTATCATCATTGTAGTTATTATTATTATTATTAATGTTATTATTATTATTATTATTATTATTATTATTAATATTATTATTATTATTATTGAGTGAGAGAGCAGTGCATGCCATCAAAGTGACACTGGGGTAAAATATACGAAGCCCAGTATTCCCATCATGACTACCTGTCTGATAAGGGTACACTAGGCACATGCATCACAACCATATGTGCACGAATTATTGTTGTTGTTGTTGTTATTATTATTATTATTATTATTATTATTATTATTATTATTATATTATTATTATTATTATTATCATTGAAGTAGTAAGCTGGCAGAATTGTTAGCATGCCAAGCAAAACGCTTAGTTACATTTCATCTGTTTTTTAAGTTTTGAGTTCAAATTCTACCGAGGTAGACTTTGCTTTCCATCCTTTCAGTATCAATAAAATAAGTACCAGTTAAGCACTGGGGGTCAATGTAATCAACTTGTCCCCTTACCCAAAATTGTTGGTCTTAAGTCAAAATTTGAAATCATTATTATTAAAATTATTATTGAGTGAGAGAGCAGTTCATGCCATCAAAGTGACACTGGGGTAAAATATACGAGGCCCAGTATACCCGTCATGACTACCCGTCTGATAAGGGTACACCAGGTACATGCATCACAACCATATGTGCGCGACATGGTGATCTCATATCAAGATAAACAGCACATGACCTTGCAGGTAGGGCCCAGTTAGAATTTGCTTCTGGTCAAGTAGCCCATCCCACTCAAAAGGTCCCTGAATAAGGGTTGTTTAAGGATGTTGATCGAAACACCCATGTTTCCAGAGGTAAATTATTCAAACCCCAAAGAATCCCTCTCAACACATGGCTATGATGCTCCCCCACTACTTCTGCTTGTGATCAGAGATGCACAAATCGTCAGCCACTAAGGGACATGGTCAACTGGTTAAGGTCAAACAACTGACAAGCAAATCTGTGGTATTGAGCAGAATATTTGCTGTAGCCCATCTTTTATACCAAGACAAACAATGTACATGATAACACTTCCAATCAGTTAAGACCAGAAGCGATGAGAGTCAGTGTCTGGTACCGCATCAGAACATTCATCGTTATTATTGTTGATGCTGTTATTGTGGGTGGGGTGGAGGGAAGAAAATTAAATTTCTGAATAAATATGGATTGTTATTATATCTTGATACTTTAATTGGCTCATTATTCAATAGCTAATTAGTTTGACGTGAGAGTTGTCATTTAACCTCAGGTAAACTCTGTTCTAGGAAGCCTATATTAATTTTTTTTCTCTCTGTGACGTTCTTGTTTTCAAAGTGCACACACACACACACACGTTTATAAACAAAACATAAAGAAGAGTGGAGAAGTATACATCTTCAAATTTTATTTATTAAAGTATTTCTCTTCTCAAACTCCAATGCAATGTGTGTTTACCTACCGAGTGAAGAACAGTTTAATTGTTTATCTTATACAATTCTGAATATTCCCTATCATTCAATGTGGTTAGCCAGAGCTGGATTATATCAGAGTGCTAATAAGGTACCTGTTCGGATTTAAAATCCCTGATACTTTACATTATATACCTATATATTTATCATCATCATCATCATCGTTTAACGTCCATTCTCCATGCTAGCATGGGCTGGACGATTTTGACTGAGGTCTGGCAAACCAGATGGATGCACCAGGCTCCAGTCTTGATCTGGCAGAGTCTCTACAGCTGGATGCCCTTCCTAACGCCAACCACTGTGAGAGTGTAGTGGGTGCTTTTTACGTGCCACCAGCACAGTTGCCAGTTAGGCGGTACTGGCAATGACCACACTCAAAAGGTACTTTTTACATGCCAGCAGCCCTGGCAATGACCTCGCTCGAATCGAATATCTATATCTATCTATTGTTACATTTCAGGATGGTCATTTTCCTTGTTTTTTTGGTTTTTTTGCTTTTGCCAAATAAACACATCATCATCATTATCATTTAATGTCCGTTTTCCATGCTGGCATGGGTTGGATGGTTTGACTGAGTTCTGGTGAGCCAGGAGGCTGCACCAGGCTCCAATCTAATCTGACAGTGTTTCTACAGCTGGATGCCCTTCCTCATGCCAACCACTCTGAGAGTGTAGTGGGTGCTTTTTACATGCCTACAGCACAGAAGCTGGTCAGGCGGGCCTGACATCAATCACATTTGGATAGTGCTTTTTACATGCCACCAGCACAAGAGCCAGTCAGGGGGTACTGGCATCGGCCACGATTGGTTGGGGCTTTTTACGTGCCACCAGAACAGGAGCCACTCTGAGATTTATTATTATTCTTATTTGTGCTTTGTTTAGAAATCTTTTGTCACACATCTTGTGACCCCTTCAGGGACTCTTTATCTCACATGTCTCCTTCTGTTCTCTGTGTCTCCTCCTGTTCTCCTTAAAACACAACAGGAGTAATCACATGGGTTGAAGAGTCACTGAAGAGGTCACAGGACTTATGACAAAAGATTTCCAGACAATGGACACTAGAATAAGAAGAAGAATAAATCCAAAGTGAAGAACTAATATATGGGGCATGTGTTAATTTGGAAAGAACAAAAGAAATGACCATCTTAAAATATAACACAATTTCACATTAAAAATCTGTCAAAACAAATACATAAACATCTATGTATCTGTCTGTCTGTCTATCTATCTATCTATCTATCTATCTATCTATCTATCTATCTATTTGTCTGTCTGTCTGTCTGTCTGTATATCTGTCTGTCTGTCTGTCTGTTTATCTGTCTGCCTCTCTGTCTATGTGTGTGTATGTATATATATATATATATATATGTATGTATATCTATATCTCTCTCTTTATATATATGTGTGTGTGTGTGTATGTGTGTGTATATATATATGTATATATATGGATTCATATATTTATATATATATACATATAAATATATATGCACATATGTATGTATGTATGTATGTATGCATGCATGCATATGTATGTGTCTGTAAGTGTGTGTGTGTGTGTATGTATGCATGGATGTATGAGTTGCTGTTCCATTTCAAAACATCTTCCAAATAAGATTTAATAATATTTCCTCATATTTACTGAACGCCATGGCAAATATTTACCAGTCTTCGGAACATGGAACACAAGGAGACTGGAGACAACTTGATGGAAATCTGTTGGAGACACAATTCCATGAAATTTACCATTTTACACATTATACCCTCGTTACTAAATGGTCATCGCTGTCCGTAACAATATAGAAAGTAAAACTAACAGAAACTTTGTCCAACTTTCAGCACTGTTCTTTGGCAGTGGAATTGGCAGAATATTCAGTTACTGTTTGCTCATCTGAAGAATTTGAAATGTTGGTAAGAAGTTTGGATAAGAAGCAATGTTGATTTTATTCCTCTCAGCTTGGAACTGTGGCTTCTTCTAAGAAAGCTTTCATTACAGAAACATATTCCTCTGTGAAACAAGTTCATGCTAGTTTGATATAAAATGGTAAATGGTGGTGATTTACTATTTCGGTGAATGGAATAATGGAATGGCGTTTTGTTTGGACGACAAAATGATCAATAGGCGCAGGCGTGCCTGTGTGGTAAGTAGCTTGCTTACCAACCACATGGTTCTGGGTTCATGTCGAACTGGCAGAATCGTTAGCACGCCGGGAAAAATGCTTAGCGGTAATTCACCTGTCGCTACGTTCTGAGTTCAAATTCCGCCGAGGTTGACTTTGCTTTCATCCTTTTGGGGTCGATTAAATAAGTACCATTTACACACTGGGGTCGATATAATCGGCTTAATCCGTGTGCCTGTCCTTGTTTGTCCTCTCTGTGTTTAGCCCCTTGTGGGTAGTAAAGAAATAGGTATTTCATCTGCTGCTACGTTCTGAGTTCAAATTCTGGCGAGGTTGACTTTGCCTTTCATCCTTTTGGGGTCGATTAAATAAGTACCAGTTACGCACTGGGGTCGATATAATCGACTTAATCCGTGTGTCTGTCCTTGTTTGTCCCCTCTGTGTTTAGCCCCTTGTGGGTAGTAAAGAAATAGGTATTTCATCTGCCGTTACGTTCTGAGTTCAAATTCTGCCGAGGTTGACTTTGCCTTTCATCCTTTTGGGGTCGATTAAATGAGTACCAGTTACGCACTGGGGTCGATATAATCGACTTAATCCATGTGTCTGTCCTTGTTTGTCCTCTCTCTGTTTAGCCCCTTGTGGGTAGTAAAGAAATAGGTTAGGTCTGATGTATGCTGCATCGGATCCTGCTACTGGTAAACTGTAAACCAGTATAACCTGTGTCTGGGGTAGAAAGGGCTCCTTAACCGTAGTGAAGGCAATCTGTCTAGGGAGATAACCTTACAACAAATCACTTGGTCCTTAGCTTAGAAATACTGGGTTGACGTCCAGCGGGAACAGCTTTGTTTCATGGAGGAGGAGAGATCTTCTTTAGTACTTGGTTGTACAATGCTTTCCAATGTGTGTAGTAGCGGTGCGTGCACACCATTATTAGCCATTTGAAAAGACTCTCTTTACTCTTTTACTCTTGTACTTGTTTCAGTCATTTGACTGCGGCCATGCTGGAGCACCGCCTTTAATCGAGCAACTCAACCCCGGGACTTATTCTTAGTAAGCCCAGTACTTATTCTATCACTTCTCTTTTGCGGACCCGCTAAGTTACGGGGACATGAACACACCAGCATCGGTTGTCAAGCAATGCTAGGGGGACAAATACAGACACACAAACACACATACGCATATATATATATATATACGATGGGCTTCTTTCAGTTTCCGTCTACCAAATCCACTCACAAGGCTTTGGTCAGCCTGAGGCTATAGCAGAAGACACTTGCCCAAGGTGCCACGCAGTGGGACTGAACCCGGAACCATGTGGTTGGTAAGCAAGCTACTTACCACTCAGCCACTCCTACGCCTATGGAATTTACAATTAACATAGTAAATTCCATTGTCTCGACCACATTCGAACAATGATGATGATGATGTACATGTGTCTGTGGAATGCTCAGCATCATGCACATTCATTCCACGAGCAGGTTCTTCTGTTGATCAACTGAAACCCTCATTATCATAACCGGTGGAGCATCAGTATAGCATAGTAGACTACACACACACACACACACACATAATAACAGTATTTTCATTTATTTGTCTGAGTTAAAATAATAATAATAATAAGGAAATTATTGTATACAGTGCTCAGGTGCACCACAACTTGTCAGAAAGTGCATATAAAGCATATGCAGTAATGTACAAATGTCTGGGAAGTGAACAGTGTATGAGTCAGATACATGCTTGTGTGTGTATGGAGGGGAGAAAATCAGGTGTAGTGTTGGCGAATGTCAGGAAGCATGGAAGTTTTGAAGGATGCAGTGCTCCGACAACTAACAACCAATGCCGGCAGTTTGTTCCATGCTTCAGCAACTCTCAGCGTGAAAAAATGTTTCCGAAAGTCATGGGAGCTGTGCTGTTTTCTGACTTTGTAAACATGGCCACGGGTGTTAGGTGTAGTTTTTAAATAATAGTAATAATGAAATTATTGTATACAGTGCTCAGGTGCACCACAACTTGTCAAAAGTGCATATAAAGTATATACAGTAATGTACAAATGTCTGGGAAGTGAACAGTGTATGAGTCAGATACATGCTTGCATGTGTATGGAGGGGAGAAAGATCAGGTGTAGTGTTGGCGAATCTCAGGAAGCATGGAAGTTTTGGAGGATGCATTGCTCCGACAAGTAACAACTGATGCCGGCAGTTTGTTCCATGCTTCAGCAACTCTCAGCATGAAAAAATGTTTCCTAAAGTCATGGGAGCTGTGCTGTTTTCTGACTTTGTAAATATGTCCACGGGTGTTAGACAGGTGGAGTTTGAAAAGGTGCTCAGAGTTA
The DNA here is from genome assembly GCF_006345805.1 of Octopus sinensis. Taxonomy (NCBI): domain Eukaryota; kingdom Metazoa; phylum Mollusca; class Cephalopoda; order Octopoda; family Octopodidae; genus Octopus; species Octopus sinensis. Next base: position 3,166 of record NW_021824312.1, on the reverse strand, counting down.
TTGTTTGTAAGATGGTTGATAATTTTATGGGTGTCTGCCAAGTCAGCTGCCAGACATCGGAGTTTCAATGTGAGTTCCTTCACTATTCTATAATTTGTTCCTTCTTTTCAAAATATTCTTTTCCAAATCCCATGAATGATATTCTCTTCCTCTGCTTGCATGATTTGACCATCTCAGAGTGCCTGTTTATCACGTTTTCCCTGGATGGGATAATTTCCAGGGTTTCTTCGAGGCATATGTTGCATACTTGTGAAAATACCAATTTTTTTTTATGAGCATACACACCATGACAACAGAAACAGTGAAAAAATTACCTCAAGAAGGGGTGGTATTAATAAATTTGGTCAACAAATCCCACTATATAGCAGCTATATATATATATATATATAAAGGGAAAGTTTACGAAAATAAACAAAAGATGAAGGCAGGTGGAGTACAAACAAACAAATGTATTAGTATAGCGCTCAGGAATAGAAAGTCTTTTACGTTTCAAGCCTATGCTCTTCTACAGAAAGATACACAGAAAGAAACAAGGAGAGAAACAAGGAGAGAAAAAAATGCGTGTAGGAGCTAACGATCTATCATGGCATGTATATATATAAATATACACACATACACACACACACAAACACACACACACACACGCACACACACACACACACACATAATATATACACATAAATGTATATAAGTCATATTATACTCTGTATTCAACTAACACTTCATTCCATTCTGAAGTGTATGTATATTTAGTTCTGCAACTGGTTACTAGTATTGCTATGTCTGAGCAAATTATTAGAACATATACACACATATATATATATATGTATCAAATTAAATAAAAAACAGAACACAAAGGATGTGTTATATATATATATATATATATATATATATATGTATGTATGTATATTATATATGTATGTATGTATGTATGTATTCATGTATGTACATTTGTATGTATTCATCTACGTATCTATGTACGTATGTCTGCTTTGTGAAAGCATAGTTGGTGGCTGGTGATAAGTTTTGACTGGGCCAATCTCTGATGGTTTGTTGTGCTTCCAATAGTGAGCGAGAGAAGTGAATGTCTATGCAACACTGACGGAATAAATACAATAAGCTATATTTGTTCAATATCTTGTGTTTGGAGTTTATCACGCTGATGTTTACAAAAAGCATATGCATATCAATGAATCTATCTTGCTGACTATTAAATTATCTGTCTACCTACCAATTTATCTGTCTATCTACCTGCCTGTCTGCCTGTCAATCTGCCTGCCTGTCTGTCTGTCTGTTTGTATGTCTGTCTATTTATCTAGCTTTCTATCTGTATATCTATATTACATACCCATTTGTGTGTATGCATCTATCAATATATATATACACATATATAGATAAACATATACATATCTATATATATTATGTGTATATATATATATATATATATATACTTATACACAGAGAGAGACATGTATATACATACATATATATATATATACACACACATATGTCTGTGTATATATATATGTATGTATATATATATATGTATGTGTGTGTGTATATATATATAATATATATATATATTATATATATATATACATACACACACACACATATTGCCATGATAGATCGTTAGCTACTACACACATTTTTTTTCTCTCCTTGTTTTTTTCTGTGTCTCTTTCTGTAGAAGAGCGTAGGCTCGAAACGTAAAGACTTTTTCTATCCTCAGCACTATACTAATACATTTGTTTGTTTTCTACACCACCTGTCTTCGTCTTTGTTTTTTTCGTAAACTCTCCCTATACATAAATATATATATATATATTATATATATTATATATGTATATATATATACATACATTATATATACATATAGATATATATTACATATATATATATATACATAGATATATATATATATATTATATATACATATTATATATATATTATATATATATATATATATATACATACATGTATATATACATATATATAATTATATACATATATATATTATATAATATATATATATATATATATATATAATATAATACATATTATATACATATATATACTATATATACATATATATATATATATACTATATATATATATATACATATTATATATATACATATATATATATATATACATATATATATACATATATATATATATATACATATATTATATAATATATATATATATATTATATATATATATATATATCTATATATATATATATATATATATATATATACATACGTACATACCAGTTACATTCCTAGTTGAGAAAATGACAAGCATCATTTCTGTTTGGTAACTAACCTCATGTGTATTTTATATGAGGGCTTAAACAAAAATAATCCATCGGAACAAATTTTACTCTATGGAAATCCGAATGCACCACAAACTGGTCAATAAAATAGGATTTTCTTTTCCTTCTTTTGTTTTTTGTCTTTTTTTTTTACTGGGTCGGGTAGGGAATGGAGTAAAATTTATTTTGTAAAAAAACTCTCTTTTGTAAAATCAGACATATTGTCTAAGCAAAAAAAGCACTATAGTTTTTTGCAGTAAAACTTTTTTTTATATGAAAACAATTCTTCTATTTTTAATTTTATATCAGTACAGAGCCAAATCAAACTGCTTTAAATAATAATAAAAAAAATAATAATAATAATAATAATAATAATAACAATAATGATAATAATAGTAATAATAATAAATGCTCTGATGCAGTACCAGGCAGTGGCTCTCATGGCTTCTGGTCATAACTGATTGGAAGTGTTATCATGTACATTGTTTTGTCTTGGTATAAAAGATGGGCTACAGCAAATATTCTGCTCAATACCACAGATTTGCTTGTCAGTTGTTTGACCGTAACCAGCTGAGCATGTCCCTTAGTGGCTGACGATATGTGCATCTCTGATCACGAGCAGAAGTAGTGGGGGGAGCATCATAGCATGTGTGAGAGGAATTCTTTGGGGTTTGAATAATTCACTCTGGAAACATGGGTGTTTTGTTCAACATCATTAAACAACTCTTATTCAGGGACCTTTTAAGAGGGAGGGCTACTTGACCTGAAGAAAATTCTAACTGGGTCCCACCTGGAAGTTCATGCACTGGTTATCTTGATTGAGATCACCATGTCGCGCACATATGG
>NW_021824311.1:12500-22500 GCF_006345805.1 Octopus sinensis | reverse complement strand
ATATATATATATATGTATATATATATGTATATATATATAATATATATATATATATATATATAATATATATATATATATATAACTAATGTAGGATTAATTTTTTTCCCGAAAAAATTTTAGCAATGGCCAGCATATCAAAAAATACCTTAAAGGTTAAATTTATAAATAATTACAAATGAGGGCAAAAGAAAAATTCTAATGCCAATATGCTGAAAAAAAGACAAAAATTATCAATAACCATTATTATTTATACGTCTCGAAACAAACCGATAGAAATTTCTAAAAAATCCGTTATTACGCTGGTATTGTCCCAAGTTCGGGGTTAATTCATAAGAATTTCTCCCTTCTTCAGCGATAAATACGTGAGACATTAAATGAAATACTTACTCATACCCATGGAAAAAGCAAGCACTAAGTCCTGAGCAGGACCTAAGTACCCCAAATATATCCAAAATAGAATATTTGGCTCATCTCGAGACACGTGTGATTCGAACTAGAAACTTTCACAGAGTGAGAGAATCCGGAAGTGAACACTATTCAATTTATAACTAATGTAGGATAAAAAATTTTGCGGGAAAAAATTTTTTATCAATGGCCAGCCATATCAAAAAATACCTTTAAAGGGTTATATTTATAAATAATTTACAAAATGAGGGCAAAAGAAAAATTGTCAATAACCATTATAATTTATGCGTCTCGAAACAAACCGATAGAAATTTCTAAAAATCCGTTATTACCGTATTGGCGTCCCAATTTCGGGGTTAATTCATAAGAATTTTCCCTTCTTCAGCGATAAATACGTGAGACATAAATGAAATACTTACTCATACCCATGGAAAAAGCAAGCACTAAGTCCTGAGCAGACCTAAGTACCCCAAATATATCCAAAATAGAAAATCTTTGGCTCATCTCGAGACACGTGTGATTCGAACTAGAAACTTTCACAGAGTGAGAGAATCCGGAAGTGAACACTATTCAATTTATAACTAATGTAGGATAAAAAATTTTGCGGGAAAAAATTTTTTATCAATGGCCAGCATATCAAAAAATACCTTTAAAGGTTATATTTATAAATAATTTACAAAATGAGGGCAAAAGAAAAATTGTCAATAACCATTATAATTTATGCGTCTCGAAACAAACCGATAGAAATTTCTAAAAATCCGTTATTACCGTATTGGTCCCAATTTCGGGGTTAATTCATATATATATATATAGTAAACTATAGTTTGCCAACTAATAGTGGCGTCCTGTACAGGACAGTGCTTCCAGGTGGCTAATGACACACATTGTATAACAGATACAGGAAGAAAAAGTGATAGATAGATAGATAGATAAGTTTCTTTATTGGCCACACAGGGCTGCACACAGATGGGACAAGTTACAAGGTAGAGCTTTTCTTTTGGAGGATGAAAAAAACAAAAAACAAAAGAAACAAAAAAAGGGGGGGGGCGTAGGTTTTCGATCAAGAGGGATCGTAAAAGGGAAGAAAATAACAAAAAAAATAAATAAATAAAATAAAATATAAAAAAAGGAAAAAAAAGAAAAGGAAAAGGAACAAAAGAAAAGAGAAATGAAAAAAGGGGAAAAAAGGGGAAAAGGAAAAAAAAAGAAAATGATCAATAGGGATCGTGTATCACAGTGTTATGATATATGGTGTAAAGGGGAAAGCAAGTAAGGTTTATCCGTGGGAAGAAAAGCCTACGAAAAGGACCATGGTAACCTTGGTCAATATTGTTATATGTTACCACATTTGTTTGCAAGTGGGTAACCCTCTGTTTTCAATTTCTGGGTTCATAGGATTATGCTCAAGGTGGCTTCGTCATTCATACGTGCCATCCTTGCTACATTCACCCATCTTTTTTTAAAACATTCGCTAGACAAAACTTGCCTCTCTACTCTCACTTTCCTTTTCAAGTGGTACTTGAAGAAGTTGATGAGAGATTGACCAGAGAGGAAAGTGTTTGTCTCCAATCCTTTCAGACGCGTCCACCAGATACATTCTTTCGCCATAGCCTCAAGGATGATGAAAATAGCTCTTCTTCCCGTTTGAAGGAAGGAGGCGTGACAATATTGACGATAGACTCAGGGATATAAACCGACTCGTCCCACACGTGACAGCCGTTGTTCAACATACGACACAGGTCGGAAATTGTTGGACACTGCACGAGTGCGTGCAGAACGGTTTCGTCGCTCTGACCGCATCTCGGGCAAGCGCGCCCCGTGTTTCTCGAGCGTGTCTGTGAGCTTATTCCCGAACGGGTAGCGTTCTCGGTAGCACTGCCAGGCCAGGGATCTCTGGAAGTTTGTCCATGGGCCCTGGCCCGAAAAGTCGTCCTAGATAGATAGATAGAAGATAGATAGAATAGAAGATAGATAATAGATAGATAGAAGATAGATAGATAGATAGATAGATAGACAGATAGGTAGGCAGATAGTAGATAGAGAGATTCGATAGATAGATCAGAGATAGATAGATAGATAGATAGATAGAGATAGATAGACAGAAGATAGGCGATAGATAGATAGATAGACAGACAGACAGACAGATAGATAGATAGATAGATAGATAGATAGATAGATAGATAGATAGATTAGATAGATAGATAGATAGATAGATAGATATAACTTTTTATTGTAGCCACACAGGGCTAAACACAGAATAAAAATGGACGAAATACAATGTAGAATTTTTTCTTTTCGAGGTGGGATGGGTGGGGCAAAAAAAAAAAAAAAAAAAAAAAAAAACGTTGATCAATAGGGATCTGTGGGTTGTGTGGTGTATAAAAAAGCAATTATATAATATATATAAGGTTCACAGTTTAGGTGTAGCCTTGGAAAGAAAAACCTACAAAAAAGACCAAGGTCACCTCAGACAGTTCGAAAAAGAACACATGAGTAAGTCGCCTTACTTCTCGTTGTCTCTTTTGGTTACAGATTTATGCTTAAAATAGTGTCGTCTTTCATACTGACCATTTTTGCCACTTTTACCCACTTTTTATTAAAACATTCGTTCGACAAAGCCTTCCTCTCTATTCTCATCCTCCTTTTCAAGTGGTACTTGAAAAAGTTGACGAGAGACTGACCAGAGAGGAAGGTGTTTGTTTGCAGTCCTTTCAAACGCGTCCACACACACTTCTTTCGCCATAGCCATCAGCGTAACGAAAACCGTTTTCCCTTCCCGTTTAAAGGAAGGTGGTGGAACAATATTCACGATAGACTCGGCCGATAGGCGAGCCTGACCTACACGTGACAACAGCTGTTCGACGAAGGACCACAGCTCTGAAATATCTGGACACTGCACGAGTGCGTGCAGAACGGTTTCGTCGCTCTGACCGCATCTCGGGCAGGTCGGTCCGGTGATGGTTTTCGAACCGTGTCTGTAGCTCTTCTCTCGAACAGGTAGTGCGTCTCGATAGCACTGCCAAGCCAGGGATTCTGGAAGTTATCCATAGGCCCCGGCCCGAACGTCGTCCTGAACAGGCGGGTTAGGAATTCCTCGTCGACGCCCAGGTTTGCCCCGAGTGTGTCGTCGGACCTCCCTCCACTAGTCCTCTATAGAACGCTTTAGTCGTTTGGAAGTTGCACAAGTTTGACCCCGGTCGGCAGAGCTGCTGTAGAGCTTGGCGACACTCTCGGTGCCAATCGCCCAGTTTCGGTCTCTTTTTGATCCACGTTTGCAGTTCGGTCAGTGACGAGAGCTGCGGGAAGTCGCGCCTCACAAACGGCGCCCACACCTGTTCACCGTCGTCGATGAATTTCCAGAGATGTCGCAGTCTCAGCGCATGCCTGCGCATCATCAACCACGGCATGCCCAGTCCTCCATTCAACGGATGTTGACAGCAAATGGACTTCCTCACCATCGGAACGCCACCCTTCCACAGGAAGCGGAAGAGTATGCGTTCCAGTTTGGTGATGGTGGCGTCGGGACAAGGTACGACGGTCAGGCGGTAATCGATGACGGATGCGATGTACGCGTTCGCCACCTCCGCCCGGCCTTTTAGAGACAGCTTTCTCTCGGCCCATGTTTGGCTGAGAGCGACCACTCTACTCGTGATCTCGTCCCAGTTCTTATCCATTTGGAGGTCCGGACTGAACCAGACCCCGAGCAATTTAACCGGTCCGTCCGTCCAGCGTCCCACTACTGAGCCGCAGTCGGACGGCATGGGCTTGCTTCTCCAGGTGCCGAGTAGCAAACCCACTGACTTTTCCGGGTTAATCTTTGCTCCCGTCACCGTTTCATATTTTCTTAGTGTCTCGCCGACCAGCTCGATGTGCTGGTAGCTCGACACTATGACGGTGACATCGTCCGCATATGCCGACACGCTCGTCCCGCAACCCAGTTCCCGTGGGATGCCCCTCAGTGTCGCCAGCCGCAGTAGCGGCTCGAGAGTCAATACATACAGAAGCGCCGACAGGGGACACCCCTGACGGACCGAACGCGTGATGTCAAACGGTTCGACAGGTGACCGTTTACCCGAATCACCGATCGGATGCCGCTATACAAGGCAGCGATCCAACCGCGGAAGACGGGACCGAAGCCAGCCGCCCTGAGGACGGCCGCCAAGTACCGATGGTCGACCCTATCGAAGGCTTTAGACTGATCCAAATTTATCAGCGCCCCACCCATGCCAGGATCCTTAACTACCCTGTCCACAATGTAGCGCATCAGATGGAGGTTGTCATGTATGGTTCTGCCCGGCACGGCGCATGTTTGCGCCCTGTCGACCAGTTTACCAATGACAAGCGCCAACCTCTCGGCTATTACTTTGGCCAAAATTTTCAAATCTGCGTTGAGCAGAGTGATGGGCCTGAAATTATCTATAAAATTCCCCTTGTTTGAGTCTTTCTTCAGCAACGTCACTGCACCTCGGCTCACGAAACGGGGATTCTCCCGTTTTGTTGCCAGTTGCAGTAGACTGATGCCAAGAGTTCGCCAAACAAGTCTGGCATTCGACAATACAGCTCGTAGGGTAAACCATCCAATCCAGGCGACTTATCCTCGCGCAGCCCGCCATCGCATCCCACACGTCAGCGGCTGTGATGGGACTTTCACAACACTCCGCCTCTCTTGCCGAGAGCCGCGGCAGGTCGGTCAGGTAGGCACTGAAATCCATCCCTCGTTCCGACCCACCACTCGCACCAAACAGTCGAGCAAAGTGCTGTTGAAAGGCCTCACACATCCTTTCGGGTTCGAGTAAACTGCATCCCTGTTGATCTATTAGAGACCGAATGGTTGATCTGTTGCCACGCTGCGCCTCCGCTACCCGGGCCTCTCGCGCAGCTTCAATCCCTTCGTTCCTTAAGGCACGCATTTTAGCTCTGACGACGCAACCTTCGTGCTTGGCGTTGAGGTGTTGGTCGAGGGCCATCCTCGCAGCTAGCACGTTGGTTGCGCTGCCAGTGGTAAGTGCCTCTTCTAGTTTCTTAACTAAGTCTCCCTCTACTCTATTTCGTTCTATCGCTAATTCCTTGCTAAACCTAATTGATTCCGATTTTATTGCCATTTTCAGGGCGTACCACCAGCGGTTGTTAACGACCGCTCCCGTCAGCGCCCTCTTAATTAACTCGCTAATCCGGTTCCTGTAAACCTGTCGCGCTAACAGCGACGTGTTCAGTTTCCAGTAACCGGGACCCTGCCTATGTGTTTTATCTAAGTCGAGCGTACACGTAACAAATTTGTGATCTGTGTAGCTGACTATTTTAAATTGTGGACATCCTACACTATCCCTATCCGCTGTCCTGCATAGAATTCTATCTAGATAAGATCTCGACGATCCGACGCGGTTTGTCCAAGTCCACGTTGGCACGTTCGGATGGTCGAGTCGGAACCTGTCAGACAAATGGAAACGTCTGAGCAGGTCTTTGAGGCTCTTACACCCCCTTCTATTCCTATCCCTTCCCACATAATCTAGATGCGTGTCCAAGGTAGCGTTCCAATCCCCTACTAACAGTAAAGGTCTAGACGTACCCAGGAAAACCTCTAGACGTCTGAAGAAAGAAATCCGCCCGACCCGTTAAGGACGGTGCATAAACTGCCATCAGACGGAATGCACACCCATTTCTGCCATCCACGTCCAAGACAACCAGCCTACCCTCCGGGTCTAGGAATATTGCTCTTACTTTTACCTTTAGACTCTTTCGAAAAAGCACCGCAGTACCTCCACCACCCATGTTCGGCAGACAGGGAGAAAAATAAATGTCAAATTGATTGCCAAACATGGACTCGAGGGCCCGCGGCTTACTGAGTCTGGTTTCACTGATAGCTACTATATCCACGTCCAGTGACTTGATGTCGTTTAGAAGGTAACCTTGCTTCCAAGCCGACGCCAAGCCACGCGCATTCACACAACCTAATTTAAGCATACTTGACATTTACGAAAATTGTGTTTTACACACTATATTAGAAGAGACAAGAGGCAAGAAGTGAGGTCACTTACTCATTTTAAAAGTTTCATTTTTTCTTCTTCTTCTTTTGTATCGTTTTTGATGAGGTGTTTGTATAGTTTTTTCGACAGGTATCGTTGATACCCGCCTACCGCATTCGGAAATAATGTTTTAAGTATGTGGTGTTGTGCTTGTGTTATGTGTAAAATTCTGATGTGTTTCGGTGGTGTGGTGTGCGGATGATTGTTTGTCTTAAAATCATCTTCACAGACGACCATGTTAGATTTGATGTAGTCCATTAATTCTTATTGTCTGTGTCTATTGCAGTTAGTTGTGTGTGTGGTTTTACGGGTTCATTACTTTTTTGATTGTCTAGGGGGATGTTGTCCTGAGTGAGATATCTCCCTGCTTTAATTCCTTGTTTGGTGGATTTTTTGGATCTTTTTCTTTTACCCCTGTGGCTATTTGCCATTCCGTCGAACTTTCGTCGTCCGACGTATCAGTATGGGGTAGAGGAAAAAGAACAGGATCACTATGTATGCTTGTATAAATTGTTGATGTTTTGTGCGGTGTTTGTGTTGTTGTGGTGTTAGGGGTAGCATTTGTCTTCTCGTCAGTGTTTTCTGTCTTTTTAATTGTCGTCCTGGGTGTGGGCGTGGGTCGATTTTTTGTTAATTCAACAGGTTAATTGGTTGTGAGTCAACGGTGATTGTGTTGTACTGTTTTTTTGGTGATGTTGTTGGGGTTGTTTGCTGGTTTGTTGTTTTTCTTGGCGTTGTTCCATAATTGAGTGTGTTGGTGTTGGTGTTGGCAACAAAGGGATTTTATTTGTTTTCTGAATTGTTCTTTCTTGTTTTTTCTGTACCAGATCGCACTTGGCAATCAAATGTTCGGGGCTGCCACATTTGTAGCATCTAGGCTTTTTGCCTTCTGCCATAACATATAGGCATTGCCCATTCTCCAAGTATATCTTGTCGGGTAGGCTCTCGATAGAGGCCCCTCAATCTGGATGGTCACAACTACTGTTTTTCCACCCCAATTGTCGTTTAGGTACACGGCTGTTTCTAGAATATTGATCTTTTTCAAGGGTAACAGATTGCCCCTGTTATCCATTTGTTCGGCATATCGGGGGGTACATTCTGATAGTAATTCTACTCACCCTCTGGTTTTTATAATAAGGGACCATGATGATTTCATCATTTCCCAGAGACTCAGTAGAGTGAGCTTTTGCCACTTCCTGGTTAGGGAAGCGGACCACTACTGTGTTAAACTGGGGACCCCAGTTTATATACTCTTTTTCTTTCATTATGTTTTAAACATTTCTCCACATCAGTTTTTGTAATCTGTTCATTTGGTTTTTTGTTTTTTCTAATAATTTTATATACAATTGTCTTATTTTCAATTTCTTGTTGTTTTATATGTTGAGGTGTATGCAGGACTAAATCTTGTCCACGGGTTGTAAAGAGAGCTCTTGTTTCTATGAGCTCTTCATTTGTGAATGTAACAATCTCCTTTTCTGGCGAAGAATATCTGCGAAATTTACTGTTGTTGACTTTTTGTATTGGCATCTTCACTATTAGATAGTTCATTTTTATTGTTGTTCTTGTTGTTGCTGTTGTTTTTGTCAATAGTTTTCGTTTCAGTTTTATTTTTATCATTTATGTTGGTCGTGGTAGTGGTGGTGGTGGTGGTGGAGGTGGTGGTGGTAGCAGTTGTTGTCTCGTGGTTGCTGTTGTTAGTGGTGGTGGTGGTGGCGGTGGTGACAGGGCTGTTAACGCACGTGGTTGCAGCGTTCCTTTCACCGAATTTTACGTTGGCATTTTCCGTGCGAACGTTCTTTTTTTCTCTGTCGTTTCCAGACTAGGAAAATGTTGTTCCAAAAAGAACGCGACCAGCGTTCAACAATAAAATTTCTAGACATTTTTAATGTCGAGAAGAAAATAACAGAAATGAAATGGGGTCGAAACTGCCCCTAGGGGCGAATTCCTCCCTTGGAAAAGCACTCAAATGAAAGTTGGTTGCCTTACACACCTTATTTGCAAAAATCTACACAAAATTGGCCTATAAATAGTCAAAAAAATGATTACCTTCGGAGCTGAAACGACATCACATCCGTCGATATAGATAGATAGATAGATAGATAGATAGATAGATAGATAGATAGATAGATAGATAGATAGATAGATAGATAGGCAGATAGATAGATAGATAGATAGATAGATAGATAGATAGATAGAGATAGATAGATAGATAGATAGATAGATAGTAGATAGATAGATAGACAGAAAGGTAGGCAGATAGAGAGACAGACAGACAGATAGACAGACAGACAGAACAGACAGATAGATAGCAATAATAGATAGATAGATAGATAGATAGATAGATAGATAGATAGATAATAGATAGATAGATGGATGGAAGATAGATAGATTAGATAGATAGATAGATAGATAGATTAGATAGATAGATAGATGATAGTGATAGATAGATAGATAGATAGATAGATAGATAGATGGATAGATTGAAGCTGTCAGTTCTATAGCGAGCAGGAAGGACACAGAAAGATTATTGTCGACGAACGGTGAAAGCCAGCAAGAAACAACAAGAGACAAACAGAAGCGTTATTACGTGCTTAGACGGACATTTGACTATTAACAAGTTGTTTCATTAATGATTCGGTGGCATAACAGCAGGTCGCCATTATAGAATCACTGCATTGTTAAACTGAAGATAATTTCTGAAATCACAAGCGTTTAAATGGTTTTCTCTTCTTTCATTTCTCTTCCTTATCGACATTTCAATTATTTATTTCAAGTCGTCTGTTTCGTCGTCGTTGGTTTTGTTGTTGTTGTTGTTGTTGTTACTGGTGCTTGTGAAAGTAGTGGTGGTCATGGTGGTGGCCGTGGTGTTGCTGCTGCAGACTTTGTCTTGTTAATTGTAACACTACTGCCTTGATGCTTATTACACACATAGATAGATAGATCGATAGATCGAGAGATAGGTCGATAGATAGATAGATAGATAGATAGATAGATAGATAGATAGATAGATAGATAAATCGATAGATAGATAGATAGATAGATAGATAGATAGATAGATAGATAGATAGATAGATAGACAGACAGACAGACAGTCAGACAGACAGACAGACAGAAGACAGGCAGGCAGACAGACACCAACTGGTACTTAATTTATCCATCCTTTCGGGGTGGATAAATTAAGTGCCAGTTGCGTACTGGGATCGATCTAATCGACTGGCCCCTTCCTCAAAATTTCGGGCCTTGTGCCTAGAGTAGAAAAGAGTATGTAAGGGCTTGTGTGTGAGCGTGTATGGTAGGTGCTATATAATTATGTACATGTGTGTGTATGTGTGTGCGTATATATACATATATAGAGAGAAAGTGAAAGATAGACAGATGATAAATATATATATATATGTGTGTGTGTGTGTGTGTGTTTATTTATATATATATGCGTGTGTGTGTGTATGTATATATATATATATATACCACACGTGGACCGTTAGCGATTTTCCTTCTTTGGACTTTTTCTTCTTTCCGACGAAGAGTCATGCTCGAAACGTTAAAAACTCTCTTCTTTTATCGAGCGTCAA
>NW_021824311.1:0-7500 GCF_006345805.1 Octopus sinensis | reverse complement strand
TGGTTGTGATGCATGTGCCTTGTGTACCCTTATCAGACGGGTAGTCATGATGGGTATACTGGGCTTCGAATATTTGTACCCCAGTGTTACTTTGATGGCATGCACGACTCTCTCACTCAATAATAATAATAATAATAAAAACAATATTTTAAAATTGTGTTACAAGGGCAGCAATTTTAGGGCAGGGGGTTTAATCGATTACATCGACCCCAGTGTTCAACAGGTACTTATTTTACCGAACCCGAAGGATTGAAAAACAAAGTCGACCTCGGCGGAATTTGAACTCAGAGTATGAAGTAAAGACGGACGAAATGCCGCTGAGTATTTTGTCGGGTTCGCTCACGATTCTGCCAGCTCGCTGCCTTCCTTGCAGAGTTAATAATGGTTTTAAATTTTGGCACAATGCCAGTAAATTTGGGGGGTGGGAGTGAGTCGATTGTATCGACCCCCGTGTTCAACGGACACTTATTATATCGACCCCGAAAGGTTGAAAGGCAAAGCTGACCTCGGCAGGATTTGAACTCAGGATATTACGTAAATACGAACAAAATTCCGCTACGCATTTAGTCCGGCTCGACTCTTTAACAATATTCATAATTATAATAATAGTGTTTGTTTATATATAATCTATTTTCTTCTTCCTGTAGCTGTTGTTGTTGTTGCTGCCTCTCCTGATGCTATTGTCGTCGTCGTCGTCGTCGTTGTTGTTGTTGTTGTTGTTGTTGTTTCAATCTATTTAGAAAGGAAATACAACCACATAATTCGCTTCAGATTTCAGCATATAGATAAAACTGAGTTTTATGTCTCCAGCTATAAATATTAATGTCATCCCATCATCATCATCATCATCTCATCACCATCAAAAATCGTCACCCACTACGCCCTCGTCTTCATCATCATCATCATCATCATCCTCATCACCACGATTTTCATAATCATCGGCTATCATCATTTGAATTGCATTTCCACATATTCTTAAAACTAAGCGAGAAGAAATATGTCTCGCTTCCGATATTTCAATGATGATGATGATGGCGATGATGACGACGACGATGATAAGATGATGATGATGGTGATGAATAATAATAATAATAATAATAATAATAATAAATAATAATAAATAATAATATAATAATAATAAATAATAATAATTTTAATAATAATAAACAATAATAACCATAAATAATAATAATAATAATAATAATAATAATAATAATAATAATAATAATAATAATAATAATGATAATAATAGAATAATATAATAAATAATAATAATAATAATAATAATAATAATAATAATAATAACATAATAATAATAATAATAATTATAATAATAATAATCAATAATAATAATAATGATAATAATTTAATAATATAAACAATAATAACAATAATAACAATAATAATATAATAATAATAATATAATAATAATAATAATAATGATAATAAAATAATAATATAATAATATACTAATAATAATAATAATAATAATAATAAATAATAACAATAATAATAATAAATAATAATAACAACAATAATATTAGTTATAATAATAATCCTTTCTACTATAGGCACAAGGCCTGAAATTTGGAGGAGGAGGATAGTCGATTACATCGACCCCAGTACACAACTGGTACTTAATTTATTGACCCCGAAAGGATGAAAGGCAGAGTACTACTACTACTACTACTACTACTACTACTACCACCACCACCACCACCACTACTACTACTGCTGCTACTACTACTACTACCACCTTCACCACCACCACGACTATGAGGTGATTTCTGTTACGTGTTCGACTGATTTTTGCTGCGTTAACGTAATTCTTAAATTAATGGAGGTTAAATAGAGACATATCAATAGAAACGCCAACAACGTAGCCGCCACCACCACCACCACCACCACCAGAAATGGTATCATCACAACCACTAACACAAAGACAACTACCACCACCATTACCAACACCAACACCACCACAACAACAACAACCACCAACCCTACAACCACCACCACCATCACAACTCTCATTACGACACCACCAACGACAGTAGCAACATCAACACCAACACCACCAACAACAATACTACCACCACTGCCACCGCTACTGCCATGGCCACCTCCACCTCCAACACCACTGCCACCGCTCCTGCCGTAGCCACCTCCACCACCACAGTCACACCAATTGGAACAGCAGACACTTTCGTTAATTTTTCTTTCTTCAAAAATATTCAGATTAATCTAAATTACTCTTCACGCCCGAAACCAAATTAAATGAAATTTCGTGAATTTTCTTCGGTAAACAAAACACAAAAATGTCAACATCAACACCACTACCGCCGCCGCCGCAACTACCAATCCCATAAGAACCACTCCTACGATCAATACGACAAGCACCGCTATCACCAACCGCAGCATCACCGCCTCTCCCAATAAGACCAACACCATAAGCACCAACACGACCAGGCCCACCACTACTACTATCATTATAAGTACCTAGCA
Organism: Octopus sinensis; assembly: GCF_006345805.1. Classification (NCBI taxonomy): domain Eukaryota; kingdom Metazoa; phylum Mollusca; class Cephalopoda; order Octopoda; family Octopodidae; genus Octopus; species Octopus sinensis. The sequence continues at coordinate 4,998 of NW_021824311.1, read as the reverse complement.
CTGACACCAATATCTATTTCTTTACTACCCACAAGGGGCTAAACACAGAGAGGACAAACAAGGACATACAAACGGATTAAGTCGATTACATCGACCCCAGTGCGTAACTGGTACTTATTTAATCGACCTCGAAAGGATGAAAGGTAAAGTCGATCTCGGTGGAATTTGAACTCAGAACGTAGCGTCAGACGAAATACCTATTTCTTTACTACCCACAAGGGGCTAAACACAGAGAGGACAAACAAGGACAGAAAAACAGATCAAGTCGATTACATCGACCCTAGTGCGTAACTGGTACTTATTTAATCGACCCCGAAAGGATGAAAGGCAAAGTCGACCTCGGCGGAATTTGAACTCAGAACGTAGCTGCAGATGAAATACCTATTTCTTTACTACCCACAAGGGGCTAAACACAGAGGGAACAAACAAGACAAACACACGGATTAAGTCGATTACATCGACCCCAGTGCGTAACTGGTATTTAATTTATCGACTCCGAAAGGATGAAAGAGCAAAGTCGACCTCGGCGGAATTTAAACTCAGAACGTAGCGGCAGACGAAATACCTATTTCTTTACTACTCACAAGGGGCTAAACACAGAGGGAAGAAACAAGGACAAACACACGGATTAAGTCGATTACATCGACCCCAGTGCGTAACTGGTACTTATTTAATCGACCCCGAAAGGATGAAAGAGGAAAGTCGACCTCGGCGGAATTTGTACTCAGAACGTAGCGGCAGACGAAATACCGCTAAGCATTTCGCCCGGCATGCTAACAATTCTGCCAGCTAACACCAATACCACAATTAACTTGAACACCACCACCGCTACCACGGTTACCATCACCGCTCCTCCCTAGGGCAACAGCACCAAAGCCCTCACCAAATCCAATACCATTTCGTTATTCCTCTATAGGTTCTTTCGGCTCGCTCATCATGATTTCTTTTTTGTTTGTTCGTTTTCGTTTTTATTGGGTGGGGGAGGAGGTGCGGGAAATCCAGTTTAATCAAAAATACAATTCACGTCTTCAACCAAAATTGGATGAATTTGTTTCTATTATGCTCGGTCAACAGAGAACCGTGGAGAAATACGGAAATCCGAAGAAATTGGCGTCACCTAATGATTATCAAATAAATCAATATATATTATTTAGCAGGGGGGAAAAAGCGGTTTATGAATTGGAAGAATTTTCTTGTCGTACGTAAAATAGACACAAAAAGAAATCCTACAAATGATTGGTTATCTCCCTTTACAAATATGTCTTCCTTTTCAGTTCTCACCTTTTGTTTTCGCTCGACGCATTTATTTATTTATTTACTAATATATCAACACATTTGCTTCTTTCTTTCTTTATTTATTTATCTATAGCCTTGCTTCCATTTATTTTAGCTTTTTTTTTTCTCCATCTTATTTATTTATTGCATTCTCTTTCTTTTTTTCGCATTGCGTTCTTTTTGGTTTCGGGTTTCATTTTAGGTCTTTTTTACTACACTTTTTTTTTTAGTTTTATTTTCCTTCGCTTTTCTTTCATTATTTCCCTTTCTTCCTCATTCTTTTCTGCTTTAATTAACTCCTATTAATTATTTGTAAAAGCCTACTAACAAAACTAAATCAGTCGAGGACATGACAGAAATCACGAGTGGTAGTGGTAGTAGTAGTAGTAGTAGTAGTAGTAGTAGTAGTAGTAGTAGTAGTAGTAGCAGCAGCAGTAGTAGTTACTGTTGTTACTTATTCCACTGTTCAGCTCCGACAGAACGAACCTAGGATAAAAGGAATGCGCGTGCGTGTGTGATAAGTATGCCTACATATTACTAGATAGATAGATAGACAGATAGATAGATAGATAGATAGATAGATAGATAGATAGATAGATAGATAGATAGATAGATAGATAGATAGATAGATAGATAGATAGATAGATAGGTGTGTGAGTGTGTGTGCATATCTTTATATACACATGTATATATAGAGTGAGAGAGACTCGTAAATATACACCTATATATGTGTACACACATGACTCCACACACGCACACACATACACACACACATCACTGCTTAGCATTTTTGTCCGGTATTTTATTTGCGGGGAGCCGCCAACTGGCGCAACCATTCATTGTACAATAACAGAAATATAATAAAATGGAACTATATCTCGAGTCAGTTTGCAGCGTCTGCCTTTCCGGTATCTGATACTGACGAGGAAATAATCACTACGAAATGCAATCGCCCAACAGTCTGGTTAAGGAAGGCTGTGAAATGACTCGGTGCGTTTACACCTATCTGTCTACAGCAAGGAATTTTTCTCCATAACAAAACGCAGTTAATGGCTTTCTTACGGGTTCGAATACACTCTGAGTATAATTGAACCTATAAGAAATTTGTATTTATCTATTTATCTATCCGCTCAGTCGATCGTTGGATCAGTGTCCTCCAGTCAGTTCTATCCTAGGCCGCTTCTTTCAGATTGGCTACGTCCATTCCGGTATCACTCTTGATGGCGTCAAGCCAGCGGGTTCTTGGTCGGCCTCTTCCTCTCTTGCCACTGACCATTCCGAGCATGATGTCCTTCTCCAGGGATTTTCTCCGCATAATACGACCGAAATATGCCAATCTATGTATTTATACACATCACTATTTAATGCTTTCATTCCGTATTTTATTTTCGCTGCTATTTCTAGCACACAGAATCGTAGAACCGTATGGAACCATATTGTTATATAATCAAGCCGCTATTGTTGCTTCTTTTTCGTATGTCTATCTTCTTTTTTTTTTCACGCTTTTTTCATTCTTTCGATATTTTGTCATTTCTTGATTTTTTTTCAGTTTTTTCGATGCCTGACTTTGTTTCCATCTTTGTTCGCTCTACCTCTTTCTTTTTTACCTTTTCTTGTTTCCCTTCTCTTGTATTCTGTCTCTTTTTCTCTTTATTCATTTTTCGTTCTCCCCTTTTTTTTCATTCTTTTGTTATCTTTTTGCTTGCATTATTTTTGGTCTTCCGTTTGTCGTTCTTTCTTTTTCCATTTTTTTTTTCTTCCCAGAAATTCTTACGTTTTTGCCATTTCTATGTTCCTTTTTCTTTCTTACGTTTTGCAAATTTCCGTCTCTTTATATTATTTCCTTTCTACTGTGTAAAATATATATTGTATGCATGTTACAACTCTTAAAACATATACAAACATACATACATGCGTACGTACATACATACATGCATGCATACGTACATGCTTGGAAAGTAGTCTGCTTCCAAACCACGTGGTAGATGGATCAAACCTGCTTGGAGCTGTATTGGTCACGTGCCTTTTAATATAGCACCTGATCGACCAAAAGGTCATGAGTGAATTTGATTGACTGAAACTGAAAGCCCGTCACGTATATATACACACACACACACATATATATATATATATATAGAGAGAGAGAGAGAGAGAGAGAGAGAAAGAGAGAGATACACACATATATACATATATATACACATATATGTATATATATACATATATATATAACATATATATATATATATATACATAAATATAATATATATATATATATGTGTGGTGTGTGTGTGTGTGTGTTTATACACATGTATATATACATATACATATATATACATATATACATTATATATATATATATATATATATATATATATATATATATATATATATATAATATATATATATATATATAAGAAAATGGAGAGATAATTAAATTAATAATTATTTAAGTATAAATAGGACATCATCTCTGACAGCTGTTTCGATTCAAGACTTTTAGAAATTAATTAATCTAATTAAAAACATTTTAAAACTGAAACTCATCGGATGTGGATAAAGACATACCATTACATTTTCATGTTCCAGTGTGTTGAGTGTACGGCTCCAAACCGTTAACTGATAAATGTCATATAAAAAAGACATGGTATGACCCTACAAAGGGGAGGAAGGTAGTATATTTATGGAAGTTATTATAAAAAAATAAACAAATGCCAGAACTGGGCGCAACTGCATAGTGCCAAGGACTCCAAATTTGCCATCAAGATGTAGGACAAGATACTGTGATAGCCTGGGCTTCAGAGGCCCACAGCTCTTCAATATCCTCCCGAAGAACCTAAGAGACCTGCTTGGGGTGGATGCAAATGTCTTTAAAATAAAAATGGATCTCTTCTTGTCAGGTGTCCCAGATGAACCAACTTCACGGCAGGAGGTGCAGATGAGGGCAGCTGCATCGAACTCTCTCATGCACCAAATGGCAATTGCTAAAAAGCATTCGTGGAGTAAAATCATGTAGCAACACCAAATGACGGTGCCCCAGCATGGCCACAGCTTGTGAGCTGAAACTAGATAAAAAAAATAAATAAATGAAAATAAAGATAAAGAATAGGATATGGTGTTAAAATAATTTCTTTCTCTAGAGCATTAAATAAAAATAAATTGTGAAAGTGGTTATAAGACTGTAATAGCTATATATTATAAATAGTTATTAATATTACAGATAAGCTGTATTTATATTAATATTATGGTGAACTAATAGAAGTGGATTCTTTTAGGTGCATTATAATATAATATAAATACAAAAGGGAGATGAAATAAAAATGCAAGAAGCCTAAAATCAAATAAAGTAATGAAAAATATGTTGTTTGTTCCTTCTCGAGCGATGCCTGGTTGACACTGCGTTCTAAGGCGGTGCTTCACCAGGCTGTCGTGGCGATAGGTTCCCCATCTGGACGGGACGCCGGTCCGTCGCAAGTGAGCTGCAAGAGGAAAGAGTGAGAGAAAGTTGCGGCGAAAGAGTCAGCAGAAGTTTCGCCATTACCTTCTGCCGGAGCCGCGTGGAGCTTAGGTGTTTTCGCTCATAAACACACACACCACCCGGTCTGAGATTCGAACCCGCGATTCCTCGACCGCAAGTCCGCTGCTCTAACCACTAATGAAAAATATAGAATAGATTGTTGAGTAGACAAGAGAGCTTTTGTTTTATGCGAGTATAAAACATAAGGT
>NW_021824310.1:2500-19218 GCF_006345805.1 Octopus sinensis | reverse complement strand
ATATATATATATATATATATATATACATATATATATGTATATTATGTATATATATATATGTATATGTTATATATATATATAGGTATATATATGTACGTACATGTATATATATGCATCTATACACATGCATATATATTAATATTTATACATGTGCCTGTGTGTGTGTGTGTGTGAATGTGTGGATTTATACACACGTACAAGAGTCTGGGTCTGCACGTATATTTGTGTGAGGAATATTTTATAGTTTCAATCTTACCTGTTAGTTGGTACAGGTAGGAGTATTCTTGAAAGCATGTAAAATTGTCTGTGTGTTCATTTTTGTCTATGTATAGTATATATGTAAATACATTCAAGAAATATACATTTTCATTAAAAAAACACACCTCATAATTAACAATTCAGTAAAATTATATATTCACAAAATATATAGACATCAATAAACACACTCAGACACACACACACGGATTGACACACACACACACACATATATATGTACATAGATATATATGCATGTGTTTGTGTGTGTGCATATATGCATATATATGTTTGTATATGCATATATATATATATACATACATATGTATATATATATAATATATTATTTATATATATATTATTTACTTATATATGTGTATATATCTATATCTATCTAGCAATCTATTTCTCTGTCTATACATATATATATATATATATGTGTATATATATACATATCTTGCCAAATATCAAACCGCATTAATTGCTAATTTGCTAATTAATATAGATCGTGATTGCTTCAATGCCTTCGTTTCACTCAACCTAATCATTATGATTTTCGAAAGATACTAAAGTTCAGGTGACAATTATTTATCGATTTCTGACATATTTACCAGAAAATAATTTCCATAGATATATTTTCAAAAAAATATTTAGATTTGAATTTTAACTATATTTATATTCATCATCATCATCATCATCATCATCATCATCATCATCATTATTAATATTTTTATTTGTTTGACTTTTGCTTTGTATTTCTACACTTTGACTCCAAGTCTCATCCAGAGATCAAGAGACAACAATTTAAATGTTCAAGTTGGCATTATGAATAGGGTGCCATATATTTGGTCTTGCACAAAATATTGTTCTAGTGAATGTTTAAGAAAACATAAGAAATTTGTTGGTTTCAAAATTATTATTTTATTATTATTATTATTATTATTATTATTATTATTATTATTATTATTATTATTATTATTGTTATCGTTATTGTAATTGTTTTATTATTATTATTATTATTATTATATTATTATTATTATTATTATTATCATTATTATTATTATTATTATTATTATTATTATTATTATTATTGTTGTTGTTGTTGTTCTTGTTGTTATCATTGTTGTTGTTGTTATTATTATATTATTATTATTAGACAATACAAAATGCGTGATGCGATTGCAATACATATTTTATTGGTTTGGACGATATTTCGACAGCTTGCCCGTCATTGTCGAGTTCAAAATTATAGAAATTCAAATTCGAAAGTTTGAAAGAGGGTAACCTGCGTTTCCACTTTGACGGAATGCCGTCTTCTTTTTTGTGAATAGCAAAAGAAAAAGAAAAAGAAAAAAGAAAGAAAAGAAAGAGTGAAAGAAAAGAAGAAGAAAATGAAGAATATTTAATCAGTTTTGTGCAAATATGATGAAATTCATCGGTCGTTTTGATCATACATTCAGGCCGTGATGTTAATAACTCACAAAAATATTTTTTACCGCATGCTTTCTGGGGACTGAAAGTATAGCAGATTCAGAATATTTTCTGAAAATATATTTTGCAGCTGTAAAGTTCAGCCGTAAAAGATATTTTGCAGATGTAAAATGCTCGGCACGTTCTGTCGAACTGTTATCGTGTCTGTCGTAATATCTGTGTCCATTGAACCTTTTGTTCCATTTTTCTGTTGTACAACCAAGTTGTGTTTGGTGCTTTTTACTACGTACACCAAATGGGAATTTCTACACGTCCAATTTTCCGTATAAATCATAACATTTCTGTTATGATCTCAGATATTGTTGCACATATTCTACAATTTTTTTATTCTTTTACTCTTTTACTTGTTTCCCCGCGGCCATGTTGGATCACCGCATTTTAGTCGAATAAATTGTCCTGTCTTACAAGAATATGAAGGAAAACCACCCAGCTATAGTTAACTAATATTGGGTCAGTATTTAAACACGAAGGAAATGTCGCTAAGTATTTTGTCCGGTGTGTTCTCAATTCTGCCAGCTTGCCGCCTTTCTGCTTAATACCACAGATTTGCTTCTCAATTGCTTGATCTTAACTAGTTGAGCAAGCCCCTTAGTGACTGACGATATGTCCACCTCTTATATAATAGGCGGCGAGCTGGCAGAAACGTTAGCACGCCGGGCGAAATGCGTAGCTGTATTTCGTCTGCCGTTACGTTCTGAGTTCAAATTCCGCCGAGGTCGACTTTGCCCTTCATCCTTTCGGAGTCGATAAATTAAGTACGATTTACGCACTGGGGTCGATATAATCGACTTAATCCGTTTGTCTGTCCTTGTTTGTCCCCTCTGTATTTAGCCCCTTGTGGGTAGTAAAGAAATAGATATGTCCATCTCTTATCACATGCGGGAGCAATAGAGGAACATCATAGTCTTGTGTTGAAAAGGATTCTTTGGGGTTTGAATAATTCAACCCTGCAAACATGTATGTTTTGTTCTTCATTCTTAAACACCCATCATGTCCCCTTCGAATGGAATGGGCTACTTGACCTGAAAAAGGTTCTAAGTGAGCCCCCGCCTGCAAGGTCATTCGCTCTTTATCTTTATACAGAGTCACCATGTCCGGCAAGTATGGTTATGAGGCACATGGCTTATGTACCCTTATCAGACAGGTAGTCATGGTGGGTATATTGGGCTTCGTATATTTTGTACCCCAGCGTCACTTTGATGGCATGCACTGCTCTCTCACTCAGTAATAATAATAATAATAATAATAATAATAATAATAATAATAATAATAATAATAATAGATAATATAAAATATAATAGAAGAGGAGGAGGGGGAAGAAGGAGGAGGAGAGGAGGAGGAGGAGAGGAGAAGAAGAAGAAGAAAGAAGAAGAAGAGAAGAAGAAGAAGGAAGAAGAAAGAAGAAGAAGAAGAAAATTTCATTACGCATCAAGTGACAAAATTAAAAACAATTGGTCCGCCACTTTCATAAAATAAAATTTGCATCGTTTCGGCAAAAGCATTAATTGAATTCTAATCAGTGCAGCTAAAATACAGATATGAAAATGGTGACAATGATAATGATGATGATGACGATGACGATGACGATGATGGTTATTGTAAGAATGGAGGTGATGATGGGGCGCTGGCGGTGGCGGAGTTGGTTGTCGTCATCGTTTTCGTGATAGTGGGGATGGTGATATTTGTGGTAGTGGTGGCGGTGGTGATGGTATTAGTGATGGTGGCGATGATGATAATGATGATGATAATGATGATGATGATGATGATTATAGTGATGACGATGATGGTGATGGTGGTGGTGGTGGTGGTGGCGGTGGTGGCGGAGGTGAAGTGGTGACGGCTGTGACGCTTGCAATGATGATGATGATGATCAGGATTATGCTGATGACGATGATGGTGATGGTGGTGGTGGTGGGGGGGTGGTGGATGGCGGCGGAGGCGGAGGCGGGGCGGGCTGCGGTGGCGGAGGTGAAGGTGACGGCTGTGACGCTTGCAATGATGATGATGATGATGAGGATTATGCTGATGACGATGATGGTGATGGTGGTGGTGGTGGTGGTGGTGGTGATGGCGGCGGAGGCGGCGGCGGCGGCGGCGGTGGCGGAGGTGAAGTTGACGGCTGTGACGCTTGCGATGATGATGATGATGATGATGATGATAACGATGATAACGATGTCGATCGATGACGACGATAGCGTTTGTGATTGCTGGCAGAGGTAATCGCGGTGATGGTCCTGACGCTTGTCGGCATGATGATGATGATGATGATGATGATGATGGTGAGGGCCGAAGATGGCGTCGGCTGCATTCCATGGTGCCGACGGGGTTTCACGACAGTGTCGGCAATGGCGATTCACAGCGAAGCAGAGTCTATGTTACAGACGGTTGTATTCATTGCAGAAGACATGTTAACATTGATATTAGTCAGATAAGCCATCAAGACTGACCAAAACATGCGACACATTGTCTGCTGCCAACTGCATCAAACACATCATTCCTTTCCACTTCCTTCTCCTCAACCTCGTCTTTCCCTTCTATTCTCTACTTTCAAAGTCACTTATTTCCCCAGCTCGTGTTCCATCAATATGTCTGCCATCATTTTCGTCGTCGTTAATATGATTATTATCATCACCATCATCTTCGTCGTCATTCTCGACATCATCATCGTCATCATCATTATCATCATCATCATGAATATCAACTCCGCCATCCTTACATCAACATCATCATCATCAGCAGCAGCAGCAGCAGAAGCAGCAGCACCACAACCACCACCATCGTCATCATCATTATCAGCAGCAGCAAGAACAGCAGCAGCAGCACTACCGCCACTACCACCATTACCATCACCATCACCATCACCAACATCACCATCATCACCACCACAACCATCGTCATCGTCATCATCATCATCATCAACATTATCATCAGCAGCAACATCACCACCGTTGCCATCATCATCATCATCAACATACACATCACCACCACCACCATCATCATTATCCAACCTCGGAACTTTCTAGGAAGTCTCCAATCCTCGGAACTTTCAAGGAAGTCAACCACCTCGGACTTTTTCCAGGAAATTTCCATGCTCGGATATTTCCAGGAAGTCCCCGATGCTCGGAACTTTCTAGAAAGTCACCCATTTCGGACTTGAATCATTCCAGGAAGCCCCTGGAAGTCCCCAATCCTCGGAACATTCCAGTAAGCCACACCTTCTAGGAACTCTCCAGGAAGTACCCAAACCGCGGAATTATCCAGGAATCTCTCCACCTCGGAACTTTCCAGGAAGTAACTTCGGAAAGTCCCAGGAAATACCCCCCTCCTTGTAAATTTCCAGGAAGTCACCCATCTCGGAATTTCCTGTAAGTAACCTTTCTCGAAACTTTCCATGAAATCCCATCCTTGGAGCATCAAACTTTCCAGGAAGTTACATATCTCGGAAGTTTCCAAGAAGTACCCTCGGACTTTTGCAGGAAGTATTCGTCCTCGGAACATTACAGGAAGTCCCCCGGAAGTACCCCATCCTCGGAAACTTTTCCAGAGTGTCTCTTCGGACTTTTCCACAATCGTTATCAATCGTAGCAGCAACAACAGCAGCAGCTGATGCTGCAGCATCAACACCACCATGAGCAGCAATAGCAGCTGTAGCATCACACCACAACCACCACCACTACTACCATCATCGTCATCCTCATTATCAGTAACAGCAGCAACAGCAGCATCAATACCGCAACTACCACAACCACCTTTCTCTCTTTCCACTCCGCTGGTTACGACGATGAGGGTCCCAGCTGATCCGAATCAACGGAACAGCCTGCTCGTGAAATTAACGTGTAAGTGGCTGAGCACTCCACAGACACATGTACCCTTAACGTAGTTCTCGGGGATATTCAGCGTGACACAGAGAGTGACAAGACCGGCCCTTTGAAATACAGGTACAGCAGAAACAGGAAGTAAGAGTGAGAGAAAGTTGTGGTGAAAGAGTACAGCAGGGATCACAATCATCCCCTGCCGGAGACTCGTGGAGCTTTTAGGTGTTTTCGCTCAATAAACACTCACAACGCCCGGTCTGGGAATCGAAACCGCGATCCTATGACCGCGAGTCCGCTGCCCTAACCACTGGGCCATTGCACCTCCACACCACAACCACCATCATCACCACCACTTCTGCCATCAGGTTTGTCACAAAAATTAATACTAAAATCAAGGTCTATTATGATTTTGTCAGACATCAGTGGAATGGCTTTCGGATGCCTCACATTCAGTGTAGTTGAAATCGTTGTTCATCTGGAATACCTGTACATTCAGATCTCGAATCCCGCTACGATCAGCTTTAACATACATCGTTTTAAGGTCGATGAAAATGTACCAATGAATTACAGGGTCGATATAATCGACTCACCCCTCGCCACAAAACTTTTGGCCTTGCACGAAACTTTAAAATAAATTAAAGGTGGCGAGCAGGCAGAATCGTTAGCCCACTGGGCAAAATGCTAAACGGCATTTAACCTGTCTTTACATTCTAAGTTCAAATTCCACCTAGGTCGGCTTTGCCTTTCATCATTTCGGGGTTGATAAATTAAGTACGAGTTGCGTATTATGGTCGATCTAATCGACTGAGCCCCACCCCAAAAATTTCAGGCCTTGTGCCTATAATAGAAAGGATCATTATTAGCAAGTCGTTAGCCTCAGACAAAGGGGGTTTTTGGTATTTCTTCCTGTTCATGTTCCACAGAGGTCGACGTAGCCTCTCAACTTTTCAGGGGTCGATGAAATAAGTACCAGCTGAGAACAGGGGTCCATGAAATCGCATAGCCCCTCCCCGAAAAAGTGACAGGTTTCGTGCCTAAAGCAGAGAAGGTTCTTTTCATCTATTATGTAAACACCCACAGAAATTGTTCATTGTCCCTGGAGGTACACACCTCATCTACGCCCCTGTGGGTAATATATGAAACTATCCTTATTATTAGCGATATTTCGTCCGTCTTTACAATCCTATTTCAATTCCGCCAAGGTCGACTTTGTCTTTCATCCTCCCAGGATTGATAAAATAAGTACCAGTTGAGTACATGGATCAATACATATTTCTTTATTACCCACAAGGGGCTAAACACAGAGGGGACAAACAAGGACAGACATAGGTATTAAGTCGATTACATCGACCCCAGTGCGTAACTGGTACTTAATTTATCGGCCCCGAAAGGATGAAAGGCAAAGTCGACCTCGGCGGAATTTGAACTCAGAACGTAACAGCAGACGAAATACCTATTTCTTTATTACCCACAAGGGGCTAAACACAGAGGGGACAACAAGCAGACATAGGTATTAAGTCGATTACATCGACCCCAGTGCGTAACTGGTACTTAATTTATCGGCCCCGAAAGGATGAAAGGCAAAGTCGACCTCGGCGGAATTTGAACTCAGAATGTAACAGCAGACGAAATACCGCTAAGCATTTCGCCCGGCGTGCTAACGTTTCTGCCAGCTCGCCTACATGGATCAATACAATCGACTTAAGCCCTGCTCCGAATTTGCTGGCATCTCAGTTAAGTGTGAAGCAGCAGTTAAGATAATCTTTTGCACTTCTTGCATTGATGGTAATCCAGGGATCATTCTTAAATAATTTTCAATTCTTGTTTTGATCATTCCAAGCGCTTCTACAATCACTAGTATTGTAACTGTCTTGAGATGCCACATCTTTTCGATTTCAATTAGCAAATCTTTATATTTTCTGAGGTAACACCTTTTATTTTTCGAACACCATCCGGAGAATTCGAGCGGTTCCAAGCAGTGCTGTTTTCTGCAAGTGATCTAACCTTGTTGCAGCCCCTATTTGTTCCATGTACTTCTCAAGATTTTTACTCGCTGGTCTCAGGGTTCCGACAAATATTGATCCTACTACCAACTTTTTCATCGACCACAACTGCTTAACCTCCCAAGCTAACCTGTTATATCTATCGACTTTTCTTTCTTCCATATCGCCTTCCTTGTTGTAAGCTGGGCATGCTATATCTATGATCCAGCAACGTTTGCTTTCTTTCTAAATTAAGACTATATTATTATTATTATTATTATTATTATTATTATTATTGAGTGAGCGAGCAGAGCATGCCATCAAAGTGACACTGGGGTAAAATATACGAAGCTCAATATACCCATCATGACTACCCGTCTGATAAAGGTACACCAGGCACATGCATCACAACCATATGTGCGCGGCATGGTGATCTCATATCAAGATAAACTGCACATGACCTTGCAGGTGGGGCCCAGTTAGAATTTTCTTCAGGTTGAGTTAGCCCATCCCGCTCAAACGGTCCCTGAATAAGGGTTGTTTAAGGATGTTGAAAAACCCACCCATGTCTCCAGAGGTGAATTATTCAAACCCCAAGAATCCCTCTCAACACATGGCTATGATGCTCCCCCACTACTTCTGCTCGTGATCAGAGATGCACATATCGTCAGCCACTAAGGGACATGCTCAACTGGTTAAGGTCAAACAACTGACAAGCAAATCTGTGGTATTGAGCAGAATATTTGCTGTAGCCCATCTTTTATACCAAGACAGAACAATGTACATGATAACACTTCCAATCAGTAAGATCAGAAGCCATGAGAGCCTCTGCATGGTACTGCATCAGGGCATTTATTATTATTATTATTATTATATTATTATTATTATTATTATTATTATATTATTATTATTACTACTATTATTATTATTATTATTATTATTACTATTATTATTATTATTACTATTATTATTGTTATTATTATTATCATTATCACTATTATTATTATTATAATAATAATTATTATTATTATTATTTTTATTATTATTACTATTATTATTATTATTATTATACTAGTTCTATCCACCTCTGAGGCCATGTTCATAAATCGCCATCAAAACGAAAACGAAAAAAAGTGATGATGACGTTTGTGTTTCTATATGCATCGTGTCGATCTGATTGGCTGCATGCCTACCAGAGGCCGCCAACCGGAAACGGTCGGTGGCTCCTTGCCACTCAGCTATAGCTTCCAACCGCCAACGCGACGACAGCCAGACTTCATGCGAAAGACATTTAATTGATGGAAGGTTAAGGGGGACGCATTTATCGCTCGTCTGTGACTAGCTTTCACCGAACTGCACTATATGTGTGCCTGTGTGTATGTATGTATTTAGAATATATGTATGTATGCTTGTATGTATATATGTGTCTGTGTTGATGTGTCTATCTATCTATCTATCTATCTATCTATCTATCTATCTTTCTTTCTTTCTGTCTGTGTGTGTGTTTATATTTCTTTCTCTCTCTCTCTCTCTCTCTCTCTCTCTCTATCTATATATATATATATATATATATACACACAAACACATACATACACATAGATAGATATACACATGATTGCATTATATACGTATATGCATATATGTATGCACATGCATATATGCATATATGTATATATTATATATATATATATATATAGATATATATATATATATATATATACATATATATATTATACATGTACATATATATACGTATATGTATATATGCATATATGTACATATATGTACGTATATATATATAATGTTCTTATCTATATATATATATATACATACATACATGCATACATATATAAGTATATATATATATATATGTGTGTGTGTGTGTGTGTGTGTGTGTGTGTGTGTGTGGTGCGTTTTGGTACATACACATATTTATCCAATAGATATACACGCAATACATACACACAGATATAGATATACATATTTGTATGGATACCTATTATCTGTCTATATGTCTGTAAATTTCTGTCTGTCTGCCTCTCTCTCTCTCTCTCTCTCTCTCTCTCTCTCTCCACACACACACACACATTTTGCATAATGAGATTGTAAATAGTGATAAATACCAGATAAAGATCATTGAATTAGTTTGGTTGTTTCGACAATTAACTCTATACAGGCAGTAAATTACCGGAAATGCTAGCATACTGCTTTAAGTTACAAGAACTGAGCCAGCAACAGGTTGTCCGAGTGGTTGATCAGCCTACAAGAAATAGCAGTCAAGATACGTAAAATTACATTCGGACTTTTTTTAAATGTCTTCAACGCCTTCCGTAATATTGCCCTTGATTATCTTGTAGCTGCACAAGCAGTCAGCGCCATATTGGATGAGATCTCGCGCGGCAGCCATTGCCATCTCCGAGACTGGAGCGAGATTTCATCTGCATCCATTTGCCATGCGCGAGATCACAACGAGACTCGCGATGGCAAACTGTGTATAAGGGCAAGACAGATTGAGATTTTCTCTCTCTCTCTCTCGCTCTCGCTCTCCTTCTCTCTCTCTCCTTCTCCCTCTCTTTCTCTCTTTCTCTCTGCCTCCTCTCTTTCCGCCTCTTAGCAGCAGCGCTGGCTGAGCGCATTCCATTGGCTGGGCCTGTCTGTATGTTGTACCTCCAGAGGCAATGTGCCCGCACTAACGGAGCTACTACACAACGCACAGAGCTAAAGATGGTTGCTGAGAGCAGCACACTTCGCCTATCCTGTGAAACTTGTAAATAAACCAGTTGTAAATAGTCTTCTCTCTTCGCCTGCCAGAAGCCTGAACTATTCAAAGAACAAAAATAAATAATGGAGGAAGGCGATATTCTCCCGATATCATCAACCTTGCCATCCATTATATCTTTATATAAATATGTGACGGGTTGAGGGTCTCGGGTGGAGCAACATTCAACATACATCATCTCCTTTCGGATGGAAGCAGCAATGGCGTGAATAATTACAAAAACCGTATCAAGAAGAACTCCAATATCTGCAAACTCAGCACAAAATTACTAGAATTATTCAGTTTTGTCTTTATATTTTCTAAGGACACGTTTTGTTGTTTCTGGGTAGACATCTGCTGTTATATCTGGGTAGATATTTTCTGTTACTTGGTAGATATTTTTTTTGCTTCTTCGTAGATGTCTTTTATTTCTTGGTAGATAACTGTCATTGTTTCTTGGGTGTTGTCAGTTTTTTCTTGGAAGATGTCTGTTGTTTTGGGTTTTTTTTTTTTTTGGTTTTTGCTAGATGTCTGTTGATTCTTGGTAAACGCTTGTTGTCTTTTTAGGAGATGAAAGTTGTTTTTTTTCTTAGTAGATATTTACTATTTTTTGGTAAATGCTACATTTTTCATGTCAAATATTTCTTGTTACTTATTTGAATGTACAGCTCTTTGCTTTTTATCCAAAGACATCTTTACCACCGCTATTTCAATCCTACAAGTATTTGATGAAAAGATTTGGCTGAATTCTCATTTAAGCACGACGTATAACCCCTTATAACATTTTTCTATTTTTAGGGTTTTTCAGAAAACTTTGGAATATTTATCTTCTACGCACAAAAATTCATACGACTATGGAAAACAAATCTTTCTTTTTAATTTTTCGAATCAATTATTTTTTTATTTTGACATACTCTTTTACTCTTTTACTTGTTTCAGTCATTTGACTGTGGCCATGCTGGAGCATTGCCTTTAGTCGAGCAAATCGTCCCCAGGACTTATTCGTTGTAAGCCTAGTACTTATTCTATCGGTCTCTTTTGCCAAACCACTAAGGGACGTAAACACACCAGCATCAGTTGTCAAGCGATGTTGGCGGGTTGGGAGGAGACAAACACAGACACAAACATATATACACACATACATATATATACTTATATACGACGGGCTTCTTTCAGTTTCCGTTTACCAAATCCACTCACAAGGCTTTGGTCGCCTCGAGGCTATAGTAGAAGCCACTTACCCAAGGTGCCACGCAGTGGGACTGAACCCGGAACTATATGGTTGGTAAGCAAGTTACTTACCACAAAGCCATTCCTACGCCTATGAATTATTTGATTTTTTTTCGTTTAGTGTTTAAAAATACAGACAGTTCGAAATTTTTTTTTAAACACCCAACAATAAACCATGAAAAGTGTTTATGGCGAGAAAGATACCGTATAACATCAATACGACAGAGTGACAAAGAAACGATAAACGGTATCTGGTGGCTGTGAGATGTTCTAAAAATAACAGTTAAATAGCCCTTAAATCACACACAAAAATCCTTTGCCTTTTTCTTTTTGGTCTTTTCGTAATCGTATTCATTGCCGTGTGTAGAACACAAATTCACAAAAATTTTCTGAAAATTCCAAGAATTAAAAAACCTATGAGAGGTTCTATGGCGTGCTGAAAGCGGAATTCCACCGGAGGTTTTCGTTATATAAGTTAACAGTTGAGTGTTACACTTCTGTTGGTCTAGTCACAATGGAACTTTACAACCAAACCGGAATTAGGTGACGTGTATTCCACAATTCTACTGTTTATGAGGTAGAGTTACAGTTAACACTCTGATAACTCATTCCACGAAACTGTATACAGGGATTATTGTGGTATAATTCCTTTTCTTCGAGGAGATATTGAATAATGGCGTTTATGAGAGAATGGTTGGCATGAAATGCTGACTAAATTTGTTTGTTGCAGGAAAACTAAATGTGGGAAGCTATTGCTCTGTAGGCAGAAAAAGAGAAAGAGAGAGAAAGAGAGAGAGAGAGAGAGAGAGAGAGAGAGAGAGAGAGAGAGAGTTATATTACCTTTTTTATTAAACATTGTCGAAATGCAGTTACGCTCAGTTCCCATCGGTGATTCTGATTCGACAAAAGATCGAAAGTGTTTCGCATTTGATAAACACGACAGCCTCAGTTGACAATAAAATACGCGCAAGATTAATTCCATCATTCTTTGTCATAGCAATATTAAAATATTTACTCGTCATATAATACGTACTGTGTATCTCATTGTGTCTGTGTGTGTGTGTGAATATAGGTATGCATATATGGCTACATCTCTGAAGCTGTTGCCAAATACACGTTCGTATAGCTCATATCACGCATACACATACATACATAAATACAAACATACACACACACACACATGTACATACATACACAGACACATACACACAGATATATATACATCAGTATACATGTGTGTATGCATCTTTAAACGTATGCATCAATATATGTTATATTTCAACGACATAAATTTGCAAGTGCAAAGCAAGGGTCAAGAGTTCGTGTCTCTCTCTATACATATATATATATATATATATGTATATATGCATATGAGAGGGTTGTCCACATATTGGTCATCCTTCTCATATGTATATAATACAATTTTACTGAGCCTTCAGATTTTTATAAGCTAGACCACTGGTGTGAAACTGATGTTAATTAAATTAATATCAAATTTCTCATCCTCATTTTAAATGTGTGTGTATATACTCTTTTACTCTTTTACTTGTTTCAGTTTGATATGCGGCCATGCTGGAGCACCGCCTTTAGTCGAGCAAATCGACCCCGGGACTTATTCTTTGTAAGCCCAGTACTTATTCTATCGTCTCTTTTGCCGAACCGCTAAGTGACGGGGACGTAAACACACCAGCATCGGTTTTGTCAAGCAATGCTAGGGGGGACAAACACAGACACACAACATATACACACACATACATACATACATTATAAGTAATTACACTATACGACAGGCTTCTTTCAGTTCGTCTACCAAATCCACTCACAAGGCATTTGGTCAGCCCGAGGCTATAGCAGAAGACACTTGCCCCAAGATGCCACGCAGTGGGACTGAAACCCGGAACCAGCGGTTTGTTGGTTAGCAAGCTACTTACCACAACGCCACTCCTCGCCTTATATAATATACCACACACATACAAAAATACATACACATGCGCCTATATATATATATATATATATATATATATTATACAAAATATAAAGTTATATCTTGAGTGACAACAACGCTCAAGATATACAACGGACTGGAAATAGAAGTGCTCCAATGAGCTGTATACACTTTTTTTTTATCCAGGGGGAGGCAATGCGAGCAACAACCACAGGAACATCACAAAATTCAAAGATATCTTTGAATTTTGTGATGTTCCTGTGGTTGTTGCTCACATTGCCTTCCTCCCCTTGGATGAAAAGTATATACTACTGCTTCCAACTATTGTCACCACAAAATATAAAATTCACGGCGAAACTCGAAGCAATCCAATGAAGCTACATAAAGAAAGTCGTCTCAATGCAACATATCAGCTGCCGGGGAAGACTGAAAAAATTAAAACTCTTCTCCATGGAACGAAGGCGGGAAATACATGCCGTGATATACATCTGGAAATTCCTGAAAGGCCTTGTACCAAACTTTGGCATTGAAAGTTACTCAAACAGCAGAACGGGGTCCCACTGCATAGTGCCAAAGATCCCAACATCGCCATCAAAATACAGGACTAGATACTGCAACAGCATGTGCTTCAAGGGCGAACAGCTCTTCCATATCCTTCCAAAATGCCTGAGACCTGCATGTTGTGGATGTGAGTGTCTTTAAAACAAAACTGGATCTCTTCCTGTCTAGGGTTCCAGACAAACCTACATCATGACAGGAAATACAGATGAGGACAGCGGCATCGAACAACCTCATTGACCAAATACACATATAAGAGGAGGTTTCAAATAAAGGTGTAGCACAGTCAACGGTGGTGCCCCAGCATGACCGCAGCTTTGGAGTTGAAGCGTTTTAAAGAATTAAATTAAGGAATTACACACACACACACATACATATATATATACGGTATATATATATATATATATATAATATATATATATATATATATACATACATACATATATATGTATATGTATGGTGGCTGTCCCCTCGTTATCGAGTATGGCCATTGCTCGAAGCTTAATCAATGTTGTTATCGTGCAATGCCTGTGCAAGAAGATTTTTTTAAAGTGAGGAAAGGCTGTGCACTGAGTCAATCCCACTCACTAAGCAAAAGCAGCCATAATTCGAAAAGATGGGGCACCACCTTGAAGGATATTTTAGTTGAACGAATCGACCTGGTACTTATTTTATCGGTCACTTTTGCCGAACTGCAAAATTACGGAGGCGTAAAGTCACCAACGCCGCTTGTCAAGCTGTGGTAGCGGACAAACACAGACATAAAGACACACACACACACACACACATACACACACACACACACACATAGCATGCAAATCCATGACTCCATCCTATATGTGTCGTCTGATGCTTAAATCGGGGACGACAACTTACTTTATACTCAACCTTTGATCTTCGACAGAAAAATAGTTTTAATATTTATTGAAGCAAGCGGAATATTCCACGTGAGATTTCAGATATGCGAAAAACACACACACACAAGCATCAGTAAATAGCAACTGATAGACAGAAAAGCGTTAAAATATAATAAAAACCTTTGAAGAACAAAAACAAGAATATTAAGAGCAGATATATAAACAGAGGCGATCGTAGGTGTGGGGGGGGGTTAAGGGGATGCCTATTTATTATTCTTATTTATATTCGTTATTTTTTTTCATCTTCTTTCATCTTTTTTTCCTTCCTTTTTTTGGTTAAAATTGGATTTATAGAAATTGCTCTTTTTGATGTTGGTCTTCATGATAATTGAATGTGTACATACCTACATGCATACATACATACATACATACATACATATATACATACATATACATACATGACATACATATACATTACATATATATACATATATATGTATATATATATATATATATATATATATATATTAATATATATATTATATATATGTATACATATATTATATATACATATATATATATATATATATATATATAAAACACTCACAGATACATATATATATATGTACGGAGATATATTATATGCATAGAAATATATATTAATATATACATATATATATATATATGTATGTATGTATATGTATACACATACATAGATATAAATCTACATATGTATATAAAAATTGTTTATCTTACAATATGATATACACACATATATATATACATATGCAATATATGTATGTATATATATATATGTATATTTATGCATATATATACATACATATACATATATATATACTTTATATGTATGTGACGTATAATATATATATATATATATATATATATATATATTATATATATATGTATATATATAGACATATGTATGTGTGCGCATGCATGTATGTGTGTATGGATATATCTATGCATATATGTATGTATATATATATGTGTGTATATGTATAACACCGTACATCACCATCATTAATCAACCCTAGCTCCGTAAACACCGCGTGCCAATTCGAAAACACATCATCAGTACCGTACCATCCCAACACCAACGCCATCGCTACTACCACCAATGCCACCACCACCACCACCACCACCAGCAACAACAACAACAACAACAACAACAACGACACCACCACCAACGGCACCATCACCACCACGCCAACGCCAGGCGTCAACACCAGAGCCATTCATATTCCTTTGCCATAATCTCCAAAGTAATTTATTAAATAAAATATCCTTTAACATAAACGGTGCAAGGTAGGAGTGGAGCAAGACGTGGGGTGGATTGCAGGATCCTGGGGTGTTTTGTTTTGTGTTTTTTTTTCGTTTTTAACTTTTTTTTTCTTTCTTTTCTTTTCTTTTCGTTTCTAATATTTGGTTCTGTATTTTAAAAAAATCATCTTTTAAGTTATAGAAATACGTCATTATTATTCGTGACATCACATCACCAGATTCTAGAAGGAAATAAAAATTTTGGTAAAATAATTTCCTATAAAAAAAAATACGATAAAAAATAAAAAAGGTAGAAATATGAAATTGCTTTTTGTTTTTTGTATTTTTTTTTTCTTAGAGAAAGAAATTAAAATCTTTAAAACTAAAATGTGTGGAAGGAGAAGGAGGAGAAGTGAGAGGAGAGGAAACGAAATAGATAAAAATAAAGAAAAAATAAACACATAAACGATCATCATTTTTTATCAGAATTAATGTCTTTGCTTTTACTTTTGTACTGAGTTTCCTTTCATTTCTTACAAAAGAATA
>NW_021824309.1:12500-15000 GCF_006345805.1 Octopus sinensis | reverse complement strand
TCTGGGGTTAAAATATGATGACAACAAGAATCACTACAATCGCCATTGCCGTCATTACCCCCTCTGCCATCACCATCACCACCACAACTTCCTCTACTATTACCACTACCATCATAACCACTACCGCTACCAAAACTCCACTATAACCCCTACCACTAATAACCCCGCCTTCATTACTATGGTTGTGGTGATTGTGGTTGTGATGCAGCCCCTTCTACTACTACCTGCACCACAACCACCAAAACTGTCACCACCAAACTACTATAAATGCCGACAAGACTAACACAACCACCTCCACCATCACCACGACCACCACTGCAACCACCACCACCACCACAACCATTTCCACTACTGCCGCCACAGCAACCATGACTACCACGACCACCATCGCTAATACCAAAATCTCCACCACTACCACCAACTCACCATCAACACCACTACCACCGACACCACCAAACCACCATCAGCATATAACGACGGCTACCACGACCATCACCACCACCACCATCACACCCGCCGCCATCACCATCGCCGCCGCCGCCACCACCACCACCACCAAAACTACTACTACAACCATTACTACCACAACTATTTTCACCACTACCGCTACCACTAAAACGTCAAAAACCACAACCGCGAACCCACCATCAACACCATTACCACAGCCACCACCAAACTACCACCAACACCGCCACCCTCGTTCTCACGACAACGACTATGCCTACCACGACAACGACTACCACCACCATCACCACCACTATCACCACCATCACCATCACCGTCGCCACCACAACCACCACCAAAATCCCTATCACCGGCACCTACCACCACCACCCCCTATAACCCATACCCTCCCTTCCGTTTATTACCATTTCTTTCATTGAACATCTGTCCACTGTTTGACTTGCCAGAAAGAACTGGGATTGGGGGGTGGGGCTTGTGTAAAGGTTAAGTTTAGGGGTTAGTGGGTGTTTATTTAGGGATAGATTTGGGTGCGGTGGGGGTCGGGCTGAAGGAATCCTTCATTATCTGCAGTTTACCTAATGAAGTTAAGTCCTTATATGTACTTTTACCTAATTAACTGGGTCTTAACTGGGTCTCTGTCTCCAGCTTAGCACCAGCCGTATCTTGGATTTTCTTCATCACCACCACCATCACCGTCACCATCACCACCTTCACCACTACCAACACCACCATCACCACCATTATCACCACCGCCAATACCAACACAATCACTACCACCACCACCACCACAACCACAACCACGTTCGCCACTACCACCACCACCACCACCACCAACAACAACAATAACACCATCACTACCACCCGCACCACCACAACCACCACCACTATTAGCATCATCACTACCACCACTACCACCAGAACTATCATCACAGCCACTACCACCACAACTATCATCACAACTACAATCACCACAACCACCACCAAAACTAACACCACTACCACCAAAACCACCACCACCTATAATAACAAGACTACCATCGCCTCCGCAACTACCATAACCACCACCACTAACACCAACCCTACCACTACTATCAACTCTATCGTCACCACCAACACCAACACTACCATCATAATCGCCATTGTCATCACCACTAACACTAAGACTGCCACCACCAATGCTACCATCACCAATGCTACCATCACCAATATCACCACCATCATCTCCGTCACCGCCACCAACAACAACAACAATAGCCACACTACCATCCTGCTACCACTACCAACCAGAACACCAGGAACACTACCACCAATACCTATTTCTTTATTACCCACAAGGGGCTAAACACAGAGGGGACAAACAAGGACAGACATAGATATTAAGTCGATTTCATCGACCCCAGTGCGTAACTGGTACTTAATTTATCGTCCCCGAAAGGATGAAAGGCAAAGTCGACTTCGGCGGAATTTGAACTCAGAACGTAAAGACAGACGAAATACCGCTAAGCATTTCGCCTGGCGTGCTAACGTTTCTGCCAGCTACCACCAATACCACCACTACCTTCACCACTATAATCACGTTAGTGATATTCACCATCTGTAAAACCAACACCACTATTACCTTCACCATCTCTACCTCCATTGCAGCAATAACCACCATTATACGCATCCCCGCGGTAACACATGCTTGGGCAAGAATACCCCCAAAGGCGGAGCCTCAGGCTACTCTGGTTGCCTTGAATATACACCTGCAATCAGTCACATCTTTAAGGAGGCAAAGAGGAACAACTTCACGCTCTCAGCAATACATTTAGATTTCGCCAAAACCTATCCAAGTGTGCTCCGCAATCAAATGCAAAGCGTATTGAAGGACCATCAAGCAACGGCAGTCATCAAGCTTATGATATCGTACGTGGTTTCGCTGAATATAATATTTACTCTTCTATATTTAAGAGATGAGGAATTATGTACATTATTTACATTATTTACATTTGACGGATATTTGTCCTCATCTTGTTTGTTGTTAACACAACGTTTC
>NW_021824309.1:0-7500 GCF_006345805.1 Octopus sinensis | reverse complement strand
ATCAGCATTTTAAATAACGTTCTTATCCTTATTTATATAAATTTATATATATATATATATATATATAGATATATGTAGGCCAAATGTCACTCGACGGTAAATCAAAATTCCATAAATACCTAATACTCGATTTTATTTATTCATTCCAATTATGAATGATTAATAATTGAATACTCTGAGTTAAAATCTGTTTTTATTTTTCAACGTTTGTCGATTTATTAGCAAAGTTGCATATAAAATAATATTTTTGTTTTTGTTTTAATCTCGCATTTTGATTAACTGTTAAGTGACTTTTGCCCAGAAAGTGTGACCCCTTCGGTCAGGAATGACCATGAGATTGTACCTGCAAAGTTACCCACCGAGGCACAGGTCCGGGCAAGGTTGTTTTATGGCAGACCAGCAGTCGCCCATGCACACCAGCCTCTCCTCTCCACGCCACCGATGTTATCCAAGGGAAAGGCAAAGACCGATACAGCTTAGCACCAGTGATGTCGCAACTCATTCCTACAGTTGAGTGAACTGGAGCAACGTGAAATAAAGTGTCTTGCTCAAGAACACAACACGCAGCCCGGTCCAGGCTAAGTCACGCGGCCTGCACTGCTAAAGTAGTTGAAGGTAATTTTTCGTTAAGTGCTTAATTCAGAAAGTCCTGCGTACCTCGGCTTGCCTGTGACTACTCTACCATTTCAAGTACTCAAAACTTCAATTTGTCACCGTAAAGCTCGTTTAATCTTCTGAAATAAGGACAGGATACAAATATTCTTTTACGTACATACATATAAATATGTGTGTGTTTAAGTGTGTGTGTGTGTGTGTGTGTGGTGTGTGTGTGTGTGTGTGTGTGTGTGTGTTTTTGATGAGGAGAGCTCCTTTGAAAGAAATAAGGAGAATGAGAGGATGAGAGGCGAAGCTGATAGTGAGATAAAAGAGTTAAAGAGCATCAGAATGGATGTTTTAATGGTTTCTACGTAGACTTCCTGTCACCATAAATGATTTTTATGAGAGAAGAACATCAATTAATAAAATATGAAAGACTGAAAGGAAAAAGAATCTTCTCTTTGCTTGATAAAGTGATTTTCAATTTGTTAAATGTGAATCTCTGCCTTTGCTGTTGTCATTGCTACGTCGATATATACATATATGTAAAGGTGACGTGCTGGGAGAAACGTTAGCAAGCAGGGCGAAATGCTTTGCGGTATTTCGTTTGTCTTCGTGTTCTGAGTTCGAATTCCGCTGTGGTCGACTTTGCCTTTCATCCTTTCGTACTGGGGTTGATCTAATCGACTGACCCCTCCCCCAAAATTAGGGGCTTTGTGCTTAGAGTAAAAAAGCATATATACATATATGTATGTATGTGTTTGCACGTGTATGTAGGTATGTATGTGTGTGTTTGTATATATATATATATGCATACACACACACACACTTACATATATATATATATAATATATATATATATACTTTGATACTTTGATACTTTGATAGGTTTCGGCCATTATTGGCCCAGGCCATGTCTAACTTAATAGCACCACCTGGTGAAGTCTTTCAAGTCAGAATTTGGGCACTATGGCCCACTCAAGTAGAGAGTTATTGTTTACAGAGACATATCCGGGTGTAGGGGGTTTATCCGGGATTTCTTGAAGGAATCTGTCCAAAGACTTCTTGAACCTATAGGGTCAGTTTCTGTTTTAATGTGTTTTGGGTGTAATGTTAAAGAGAGCGGGCCAATTGAGGTGAAATAATTGTGCCGTATTGTTGTTATGAGATGAAGAGTGCGATTTTTGTTTTGGGCGGATGGCACGGGGCCCAAGCCTTGGATGTACCTTAAAGGTGATGCCAACATCATTTGGGCAATGCTGATGGAATATTTTCCACATCATGCAGATGATGTAGCGCTCACGACGACGTTGGAGAGAAATAGAGTTTTAGCTTTTCTAGTCGACCCCAATAGTCGAGGCCTGTCATGCCATCTATCTTTTTTGTGATTGCCCTTTGAGGTGCTTCAACTTTTATGATACCTTGTATTGTGTGGGGAGACCACAGTGGACAACAGTATTCAAGGTGGGGTCGGGCAAAAGTGGAGAAGAGAAGGATAATGGTGTGGATATCTCTCGACTGGAAAGTTCTGAGAATCCAGGAACACATTCTGCGGGCCATGTCAACTTTGGTGTTTATATGAGTGGCCCAGCTTACGTTGTTGTCCACAATTACTCCCAAGTCTCTGATGTTGTTGGACGCCGCGAGAGTTTCACCTGAAGGAAGGGAGTATGGGAGTTTCAGGGCATCCTCTTTTCCAAAGTGGATTAGCTCAAATTTATCCTCGTTCAGCAGCATATTGTTTTTTTCTGCCCATTGGATAACAGCCAGTAGATCTGACTGAAGGCATGTCCGGTCACTCGCCTCATTTATGACCTTCTGTAGCTTGGAGTCATCTGCAATATTTTTATGTTGCTGTGCTTGATGATGTCATTAATGTCATTAATGTAAATGATGAAAAGAAGTGGGCCCAGCACAGTGCCTTGCGGAACGCCACTACTGACTTTGGCTGGGCTTGATTTTACCCCTTCAACTACAACATGTTGAGATCTGTCTGTCAGGAAACACTTAATCCATTTCAGTAACTTTCCAGAGACACCAATGTTGGATAGTTTTTTCAATAGGATCTTGTGATCGACCCTGTCGAAGGCCTTACTGAAATCAAGGTAGATGACATCGGTGTTGGAGCCTCTCCCAAAGCTCTCAAAATGTCCTCAAAGTGATGCAGGAGCTGCGTTAGGCAGTCCCTTCCATTACGGAACCCATGTTGGTTGGAGATCAGCCGTCTGTTGCTTTCCAGAAATTGGGTTATTCGAGATCTCACCACCCTCTCAAATACCTTGATGATATGAGAGGTGAGTGAGATCGGACGGTAATTCACTGCAAGGGACTTGTTTCCCTTTTTGAAAACTGGGACAACAGACTGGGACAGAAGGTTTTTTGGAATATAGCCAGCATCCAGTGAGTTTCTCCACAGATTAGCAAGGGGAGATGCAAGTTGGTGTCGACACGCCTTCAGGACACAAGCAGGGAACCTATCGGGGCCTACTGCTGAATTGTGTTTTATTTCGTTTATCGCCGCTAAGACATCAGGGGCACTAAACGTTATGTCCGATATAGTGTTGGGGGTTGACATCACTGATACAGCCCAGATCGGCCATATCAGGATTGCTGAAAACAGCAGCGTTGTTTCTGCAGTATCTCGGCCATGGATTGGCATATCTTGGAGAGTGCCAGTTTGTCAATTAGAGGGCCTACAGTGGAGACAGTGACCCTGCGTTTCCTCGCAAATGAAAAGAACACTTTGGGGTTGAGTTTGATTTTTTCAATGGCCCACTTTCTCCTCAGCTGATCTTTGGTTATTGATGAGGGTCTTCATGCATTGTTGGAGGTTATATTTTTTGGATTCAAGCAGTGCGATAGCCGTCGAATGTGTGTGTGCTGTTGGCAGTACTTAGTTTGTTAATTTTTTTGTTTGTTCTTTTTATTTTCTGATAATGGTTTTTCTGTTTTGGGGGGGGATTCTGCACTTTTTGTTCACAGGTCTTGGTGGGGAGTGTTTTGCACATATGTCTGTGACGGTGTCTACAAAGATCTGCCAAGATGTTTTATGGTTGGTGGAGATGTGTGTATGTGTAAAGGACCAGTCAACATTTGATAGCTCGTTCCTGATTGCATCCCAGTTGGCTTTATATATACATATCTATATATATATTGGGCCATAAATAACGTACATAATTCCTCACCTCTTAAATATAGAACTGTATAAATAATGTGGTTTTTTTCAATTGCATGAACTAAAAGTCAAAGGGGGACGGGATAAACTACCTGCATCAACTTGCTACAAAAGCAGATATTAATTTTACCTTGTCCTTATTCTTAGTGCAAATTCTAAAGAGTGCAGTTCGATCTTAACAATTATTTTTTAAAAGCTGTAATGGAAGTGACAAAGGAGTATATTCGGCAAATTTTCCTTTATGAGTTCCATAAAGGCAACAACGCAACGCAAAGTGCGAGGAATAGTAAATCAGTGTCAACGGTGGTTCGAGAAATTCCGAACCGGAAACTACAGTCTAGAAGACAAGCCTCATCCTGGAAGATCTGCAGAGCTCGATGAGGACGTCCTGCAAACCCTGGTGTAACATAATCTCATCATAACTGTTGAGTAAGTAGCACAGAAGCTTGGATTAAATCATTCAACTAGTCATTCAAGTCAGCACTAGAAGAAAAACAGACATCTTTGGTTTCAAGACGAAATGTGTCCTTCCATCAAGATAATGCTCGGCCACTTACAGAGAGGATGATATTCCAAAGGCTGGAGAAGTTTGAATGGGAAATGATGCCCCACTGACCATATTCGTCGGACATTACTCAGTCTTATTATATCATTTATTCTGCAGTCTTCAAAATCAATTGGTGGGGAAAATATGAATTTTGTAGAAGAGGTCAGAACAGTACTTGAGGAGTATTTTTCATGAGAGACAAGTGAATTTTGGAAGAGTCTACCAGAGAGATGGAAGAACCTAGAAAATTAAGGAGAGTATATTTTAGAATAAAAAAGAACTTATTTATGGGATGACACAATATATATATATATATATATATATAATATTATATATATATATATATATATATATATATAATAATTCAAATGAATTCCAACTCTGTTTATATATTTCAACTGTCAGGGTTTCCAACTGTCAGTTGAAACACTCCTGTCCACAACTTGAGACCTTGAAGACTGCTTAACTGCAAAAAAGTATACCAGTCCCTTAATATTTGATATTCAATAGTTCATGTATTCAATAAGGGAATCAATACTTCGTTCATTTTACTATATATACTATTTACACTATATATTCTATATTCTACATTAATATTATAAACAATATAAATAGAACATAAAAAACAGAGAGTTGGAATTCCTTTGAATAATATATATCCCTCTATACACAATCATGCAAGCCCCTTTAATATATATATATATATATATATATTATATATTTGTAAAAAATAAAGTTTGAAAATGCCGCTATATTAGATAAATTTTAATTTTACATGTTTCGGTTCTTGAAATAACGAACCTTATCAAAAAATGTTTTTTATATAATAAAGTATATATATATATATATATGCATATCTATATGCATATACATATGTATATGCGCGCGCACACACATACTCACACACATACACACACACACATATATATATATATACATATTTATATATCTTCATACATATATATATATACGTACATATACATACACACACATAAATATATAGAGAGATAGATGGATATAGATATACATGTAGGCACACACCTTAGTCGTTACTTTTCTTATTGTTGCTGATATAACTGTTATCCTTGTTGTTATTGTTGTTACACTATGATTTTGGTGTTGTTAATATCCTTGTTGCTGTTGCTGTTGCTGTTGTTGTTGTTGTTGTTGTTTTTGTTGTTGTCATCTCTATCATCTGGGGTTTTGCTTCTGTGTGCATTGCTTTTGAAACTTGGTAGATTTTTAAAATCATTTTTGAGGCAATTATAATATCATTAATGGAAATGCTTCTTAACGTTAGCATCATTAGAAACTAGTAGTAGTAGTAGCAGTAGTAGTAGTAGTAGTAGTAGTATAGTAGTAGCAGCAGCAGCAGCAGCAGTAGTAGTAGTAGTAGTAGTAGTAGTAGTAGTAGTTGTAGTAGTAGAGGTAGTAGTAGTAGTAGTAGTAGTAATTGCGAAGACGACGACGACGACAGCGACGATGCTGACGTTGCTCTTGATCAATGACGCCATCATAAATTTCAATAATCCTTCATAGCCCCTTCCTCCTCCTCATTACCATTATCCTCGTCTATAGCATCATCATCATCGTCATCAGAATCATCATCATTTGCATGATCGTCATCATCGTTGTCGTTATCACCATCATCAATACCACTGTCAGTAGCAGCAGCAGCAACGGCATTGTGTGCCAACGTAAGGGAATTTGAAGTAGTTGCTCAACGAACAAGAAATAGCAGCAAATGCCACCTCAAAGAGTGCACTATCGTACAACAGCAGCAATGACGTCGAAGACGACAACAACAATAACAACATCAATAATAATAATATCAATAATGATAATAAAATAATAATAATAATAATAATAATAATAATAATATAATAATTATATTATTATATATTATTATTATTATCATTATAATAATATAATAATAATTATTATTATTATTATTATATTATTATTATTATTATATTATTATCATTAGAAATAATAATAATAATAATAATTATTATTATTATTATTATTATTATTATTATTATTATTATTATTATTATCATTATTATTATTTTATTATAAATCCTACGCAATAATAAATCCTAATTTCAGTGTAATCTCAAATTTTAAAACAAACACATAATTTTTTTATAGAAAGGAGAGACAATGCATTTTTGGATGTGTCGCTCTTTTCCTCTATCCGATTTCTCTTCCCTTCGATTTTTTTTCTTTCTCTCTCTTCTCCCCCCCCCCTCTCTCTCTCCCTCCACCAATATATCATTAGTTCTCTATTTACGTCATTATCGTCGACATCATCACCATTATTATTCTCAAAGTTGTCATCATCAAATCCATGACCACCATTACTAACATCACCGCCATCACTACCACTCATCAATGTCGTCGTCGTCGTCATCATCATCATCACCATCCTCATCGTCGTCGTCGTCGTCGTCGCCATCATCATCAGCGTCATCATCCTCATCAGCATCATCACCATTATTGTATTCAGCATCATAGGCACCACAATGATCTCCCTGACCATAACTTCGAACTTCCTGAACCTACCACGATCTCCTTACCAAGCCCCACCCCCATCATCATCATCATCATCATCATCATCATCATCATCCTCATCAATTTTCATCGCCATCAGTTCTAACAACTGAATTTCTTTTTGGTCCAACCTCATGATCATCCTCCGAAAACAATTAACCAATTCTCCTGAAGATAGACCAATAACACACACACACACACACACACACACACACACAATGGGCAAACACACACACACATGGGCACACACACACAACACACATGGGCACACACACACACGCACACACAACACAACACACACACAATGGGCACACACACACAAACACTGGGGACACACACACACACACATGGGCACACACACACACGCACACACACACACACACACACACATGGGCACACACACACACACACACACACACACACACACACACACACACACACACGCACACACACACACACACACACATGGGCACACACACACACACACACACACACCACACACACACATGGGCACACACACACACACACACACACACAACATGGGCACACACACACACGTGCACAAACCTACGCTTATGCTCATACACACGCAACATTTACGAAACCAACAAGGAAATCACCTACTCCC